>NC_138307.1:65334118-65479118 GCF_965601325.2 Salmo salar | reverse complement strand
TCAGACACACACACACACACTACTATCAGAGACCACTCAGACACACACACTACTATCAGAGACCACTCAGTCACACACACACTACTATCAGAGACCACTCAGTCACACACACACTACTATCAGAGACCACTCAGACACACACACTACTATCAGAGACCACTCAGACACACACACACTACTATCAGAGACCACTCAGACACACACACACTACTATCAGAGACCACTCAGACACACACACACACACTACTATCAGAGACCACTCAGACACACACACTACTATCAGAGACCACTCAGACACACACACACACACACACAACTATCAGAGACCACTCAGACACACACACACACACACACAACTATCAGAGACCACTCAGACACACACACACACTACTATCAGAGACCACTCAGACACACACACACACTACTATCAGAGACCACTCAGACACACACACACACTACTATCAGAGACCACTCAGTCACACACACACACACACACTACTATCAGAGACCACTCAGACACACACACACACACTACTATCAGAGACCACTCAGTCACACACACACACACACACACTACTATCAGAGACCACTCAGTCACACACACACACACTACTATCAGAGACCACTCAGTCACACACACACACTACTATCAGAGACCACTCAGACACACACACACTACTATCAGAGACCACTCAGACACACACACTACTATCAGAGACCACTCAGTCACACACACACACACACACACACTACTATCAGAGACCACTCAGACAACACACACACTACTATCAGAGACCACTCAGACACACACACACACTACTATCAGAGACCACTCAGACACACACACTACTATCAGAACCACTCAGACACACACACTACTATCAGAGACCACTCAGACACACACACACACACTACTATCAGAGACCACTCAGCACACACACACACACTACTATCAGAGACCACTCAGACACACACACTACTATCAGAGACCACTCAGTCACACACACACTACTATCAGAGACCACTCAGTCACACACACACACACACTACTATCAGAGACCACTCAGACACACACACACACCTACTATCAGAGACCACTCAGTCACACACACACACACACACTACTATCAGAGACCACTCAGACACACACACACACACACCACACACACACACTACTATCAGAGACCACTCAGTCACACACACACACACACACTACTATCAGAGACCACTCAGACACACACACACACACTACTATCAGAGACCACTCAGTCACACACACACACACACACACACTACTATCAGAGACCACTCAGTCACACACACACACACACACTACTATCAGAGACCACTCAGTCACACACACACACACTACTATCAGAGACCACTCAGACACACACACACACTACTATCAGAGACCACTCAGACACACACACACACTACTATCAGAGACCACTCAGACACACACACACACTACTATCAGAGACCACTCAGTCACACACACACACACACACTACTATCAGAGACCACTCAGACACACACACACACACACTACTATCAGAGACCACTCAGACACACACACTACTATCAGAGACCACTCAGACACACACACTACTATCAGAGACCACTCAGACACACACACACACACACCTATCAGAGACCACTCAGACACACACACACACACACCTATCAGAGACCACTCAGCACACACACACACACACACACACACACACACACACACACACACACACACACACACACACACACTACTATCAGAGACCACTCAGACACACACACACACACACACTACTATCAGAGACCACTCAGACACACACACACACACTACTATCAGAGACCACTCAGACACACACACACACTACTATCAGAGATCACTCAGACACACACACTACTATCAGAGACCACTCAGTCACACACACACTACTATCAGAGACCACTCAGACACACACACACACACACCTATCAGAGACCACTCAGACACACACACACACACACACACACACCTATCAGAGACCACTCAGACACACACACACACACACACACATCAGACACACACACACACAGACACACACACACACACACACACACACACACACACACACACACACACACACACTACTATCAGAGATCACTCAGACACACACACACACTACTATCAGAGATCACTCAGACACACACACACACACACTACTATCAGAGATCACTCAGACACACACACACACACACACTACTATCAGAGACCACTCAGACACACACACACCACACTACTATCAGAGACCACTCAGTCACACACACACTACTATCAGAGACCACTCAGACACACACACACACACACTACTATCAGAGACCACTCAGACACACACACACACTACTATCAGAGACCACTCAGACACACACACTACTATCAGAGACCACTCAGTCACACACACACACTACTATCAGACACCACTCAGTCACACACACACTACTATCAGAGACCACTCAGACACACACACACACTACTATCAGAGACCACTCAGACACACACACTACTATCAGAGACCACTCAGCACACACACACACTACTATCAGAGACCACTCAGACACACACACTACTATCAGAGACCACTCAGTCACACACACACTACTATCAGAGACCACTCAGACACACACACACACTACTATCAGAGACCACTCAGACACACACACTACTATCAGAGACCACTCAGACACACACACACACTACTATCAGAGACCACTCAGCACACACACACTACTATCAGAGACCACTCAGCACACACACACACTACTATCAGAGACCACTCAGCACACACACACACACACTACTATCAGAGACCACTCAGCACACACACACACACACACACACTACTATCAGAGACCACTCAGACACACACACACACCTACTATCAGAGACCACTCAGACACACACACACACTACTATCAGAGACCACTCAGTCACACACACACACTACTATCAGAGACCACTCAGTCACACACACACACACACTACTATCAGAGACCACTCAGTCACACACACACTACTATCAGAGACCACTCAGTCACACACACACTACTATCAGAGACCACTCAGACACACACACACACTACTATCAGAGACCACTCAGACAACACACACACTACTATCAGAGACCACTCAGACACACACACACACTACTATCAGAGACCACTCAGTCACACACACACACTACTATCAGAGACCACTCAGTCACACACACACACACTACTATCAGAGACCACTCAGTCACACACACACACTACTATCAGAGACCACTCAGACACACACACTACTATCAGAGACCACTCAGACACACACACACACTACTATCAGAGACCACTCAGACACACACACACACTACTATCAGAGACCACTCAGACACACACACACTACTATCAGAGACCACTCAGACACACACACACTACTATCAGAGACCACTCAGACACACACACACACACACACACACACACACACTACTATCAGAGACCACTCAGACACACACACACACACACTATCAGAGACCACTCAGACACACACACACACACCTATCAGAGACCACTCAGACACACACACACACACACACACACACACCACACACACACACACACACACACACACACACACACACACACACTACTATCAGAGATCACTCAGACACACACACACTACTATCAGAGATCACTCAGACACACACACACACACACACACTACTATCAGAGACCACTCAGACACACACACTACTATCAGAGACCACTCAGTCACACACACACTACTATCAGAGACCACTCAGACACACACACACTACTATCAGAGACCACTCAGACACACACACACACACTACTATCAGAGACCACTCAGACACACACACTACTATCAGAGACCACTCAGTCACACACACACTACTATCAGAGACCACTCAGTCACACACACACTACTATCAGAGACCACTCAGACACACACACTACTATCAGAGACCACTCAGACACACACACACTACTATCAGAGACCACTCAGCACACACACACACACACACACTACTATCAGAGACCACTCAGACACACACACTACTATCAGAGACCACTCAGACACACACACACACACAACTATCAGAGACCACTCAGACACACACACACACACACACACTACTATCAGAGACCACTCAGACACACACACACACTACTATCAGAGACCACTCAGACACACACACACTACTATCAGAGACCACTCAGTCACACACACACACACACTACTATCAGAGACCACTCAGTCACACACACACACACACACTACTATCAGAGACCACTCAGACACACACACACACACACTACTATCAGAGACCACTCAGTCACACACACACACACACACACTACTATCAGAGACCACTCAGTCACACACACACACACACACTACTATCAGAGACCACTCAGTCACACACACACACTACTATCAGAGACCACTCAGACACACACACACTACTATCAGAGACCACTCAGCACACACACACTACTATCAGAGACCACTCAGTCACACACACACACACACACACACCACACACACACACTACTATCAGAGACCACTCAGTCACACACACACTACTATCAGAGACCACTCAGTCACACACACACTACTATCAGAGACCACTCAGACACACACACTACTATCAGAGACCACTCAGACACACACACTACTATCAGAGACCACTCAGACACACACACACACACACACACATACTATCAGAGACCACTCAGACACACACACACACACTACTATCAGAGATCACTCAGACACACACACTACTATCAGAGACCACTCAGTCACACACACACTACTATCAGAGACCACTCAGTCACACACACACTACTATCAGAGACCACTCAGACACACACACACACACACTACTATCAGAGACCACTCAGTCACACACACACACACACACACTACTATCAGAGACCACTCAGACACACACACACACACACACTACTATCAGAGACCACTCAGTCACACACACACACACACACACTACTATCAGAGACCACTCAGCACACACACACACACACACTACTATCAGAGACCACTCAGTCACACACACACACACACACACTACTATCAGAGACCACTCAGTCACACACACACACACACACACTACTATCAGAGACCACTCAGTCACACACACACACACTACTATCAGAGACCACTCAGCACACACACACACACACACTACTATCAGAGACCACTCAGACACACACACACACTACTATCAGAGACCACTCAGTCACACACACACACACACACTACTATCAGAGACCACTCAGCACACACACACTACTATCAGAGACCACTCAGACACACACACACACACACACTACTATCAGAGACCACTCAGACACACACACACACACTACTATCAGAGACCACTCAGTCAACACACACACTACTATCAGAGACCACTCAGCACACACACACACACACACTACTATCAGAGACCACTCAGACACACACACACACTACTATCAGAGACCACTCAGTCACACACACACACACACTACTATCAGAGACCACTCAGACACACACACACACTACTATCAGAGACCACTCAGTCACACACACTACTATCAGAGACCACTCAGACACACACACTACTATCAGAGACCACTCAGCACACACACACACACACACACACACACACACACACACACACACACACACACACACTACTATCAGAGACCACTCAGACACACACACACACACACTACTATCAGAGACCACTCAGACACACACACACACACTACTATCAGAGATCACTCAGACACACACACTACTATCAGAGACCACTCAGTCACACACACACTACTATCAGAGACCACTCAGACACACACACACACTACTATCAGAGACCACTCAGACACACACACACACACACACACCTATCAGAGACCACTCAGACACACACACACACACCTATCAGAGACCACACACACACACACACACACACACACACACACACACTACTATCAGAGATCACTCAGACACACACACACACTACTATCAGAGATCACTCAGACACACACACACACACACTACTATCAGAGATCACTCAGACACACACACACACACACACTACTATCAGAGACCACTCAGACACACACACACACCTACTATCAGAGACCACTCAGTCACACACACACTACTATCAGAGACCACTCAGACACACACACACACACACTACTATCAGAGACCACTCAGACACACACACACACTACTATCAGAGACCACTCAGACACACACACTACTATCAGAGACCACTCAGTCACACACACACTACTATCAGACACCACTCAGTCACACACACACTACTATCAGAGACCACTCAGACACACACACTACTATCAGAGACCACTCAGTCACACACACACTACTATCAGAGACCACTCAGTCACACACACACTACTATCAGAGACCACTCAGACACACACACACTACTATCAGAGACCACTCAGACACACACACTACTATCAGAGACCACTCAGACACACACACACACACTACTATCAGAGACCACTCAGACACACACACTACTATCAGAGACCACTCAGACACACACACACTACTATCAGAGACCACTCAGACACACACACACACACAACTATCAGAGACCACTCAGACACACACACACACACACACTACTATCAGAGACCACTCAGACACACACACACACTACTATCAGAGATCACTCAGACACACACACACTACTATCAGAGATCACTCAGACACACACACACACACACACACACTATCAGAGACCACTCAGTCACACACACACACACACTACTATCAGAGACCACTCAGTCACACACACACACACACACACACACACTACTATCAGAGACCACTCAGACACACACACACACACACTACTATCAGAGACCACTCAGTCACACACACACACACACACTACTATCAGAGACCACTCAGTCACACACACACACACACTACTATCAGAGACCACTCAGTCACACACACACACTACTATCAGAGACCACTCAGACACACACACACACTACTATCAGAGACCACTCAGACACACACACTACTATCAGAGACCACTCAGTCACACACACACACACTACTATCAGAGACCACTCAGTCACACACACACACTACTATCAGAGACCACTCAGTCACACACACACACTACTATCAGAGACCACTCAGTCACACACACTACTATCAGAGACCACTCAGACACACACACACACACCATCAGACACACACACACACACACACACACACACACACACACACACTACTATCAGAGACCACTCAGACACACACACACACTACTATCAGAGACCACTCAGACACACACACACACTACTATCAGAGATCACTCAGACACACACACTACTATCAGAGACCACTCAGACACACACACACTACTATCAGAGACCACTCAGACACACACACACACTACTATCAGAGACCACTCAGACACACACACACACACACTACTATCAGAGACCACTCAGACACACACACACACACACTACTATCAGAGACCACTCAGACACACACACCTATCAGAGACCACTCAGACACACACACACACACACACACACACACACACACACACACACACACACACACACACACACACACACTACTATCAGAGACCACTCAGACACACACACTACTATCAGAGACACTCAGACACACACACTACTATCAGAGATCACTCAGACACACACACACACTACTATCAGAGATCACTCAGACACACACACACACACTACTATCAGAGATCACTCAGACACACACACACACACACACTACTATCAGAGACCACTCAGACACACACACTACTATCAGAGACCACTCAGTCACACACACACTACTATCAGAGACCACTCAGACACACCACACACACACTACTATCAGAGACCACTCAGACACACACACACACTACTATCAGAGACCACTCAGACACACACACTACTATCAGAGACCACTCAGTCACACACACACTACTATCAGACACCACTCAGTCACACACACACTACTATCAGAGACCACTCAGACACACACACACTATCAGAGACCACTCAGACACACACTACTCAGAGACCACTCAGACACACACACTACTATCAGAGACCACTCAGACACACACACACACACTACTATCAGAGACCACTCAGACACACACACTACTATCAGAGACCACTCAGACACACACACACTACTATCAGAGACCACTCAGACACACACACACACACAACTATCAGAGACCACTCAGACACACACACACACACACTACTATCAGAGACCACTCAGACACACACACACACTACTATCAGAGATCACTCAGACACACACACACTACTATCAGAGATCACTCAGACACACACACACACACACACACACTATCAGAGACCACTCAGTCACACACACACACACACTACTATCAGAGACCACTCAGTCACACACACACACACACACACACACACTACTATCAGAGACCACTCAGACACACACACACACACACTACTATCAGAGACCACTCAGTCACACACACACACACACACTACTATCAGAGACCACTCAGTCACACACACACACACACTACTATCAGAGACCACTCAGTCACACACACACACTACTATCAGAGACCACTCAGACACACACACACACTACTATCAGAGACCACTCAGACACACACACTACTATCAGAGACCACTCAGTCACACACACACACACTACTATCAGAGACCACTCAGTCACACACACACACTACTATCAGAGACCACTCAGTCACACACACACACTACTATCAGAGACCACTCAGACACACACACTACTATCAGAGACCACTCAGACACACACACTACTATCAGAGACCACTCAGACACACACACACACACACACACTACTATCAGAGACCTCTCAGTCACACACACACACACACACACTACTATCAGAGATCACTCAGACACACACACTACTATCAGAGACCACTCAGTCACCACACACTACTATCAGAGACCACTCAGTCACACACACACTACTATCAGAGACCACTCAGACACACACACAGCACACACTACTATCAGAGACCACTCAGTCACACACACACACACACTACTATCAGAGACCACTCAGACACACACACACACTACTATCAGAGACCACTCAGACACACACACACACACACTACTATCAGAGACCACTCAGACACACACACACTACTATCAGAGACCACTCTGACACACACACACACACACACACACACTACTATCAGAGACCACTCAGACACACACACACACACACTATCAGAGACCACTCAGACACACACACACACACCTATCAGAGACCACTCAGACACACACACACACACACACACACACACACCTATCAGAGACCACTCAGACCACACACACACACACACACACACTCAGACACACACACACACACACACACACACACACACACACACACACACACACACACACACACACACTACTATCAGAGATCACTCAGACACACACACTACTATCAGAGACCACTCAGTCACACACACACTACTATCAGAGACCACTCAGACACACACACACACTACTATCAGAGACCACTCAGACACACACACACACACACACACCTATCAGAGACCACTCAGACACACACACACACACCTATCAGAGACCACACACACACACACACACACACACACACACACTACTATCAGAGATCACTCAGACACACACACACACTACTATCAGAGATCACTCAGACACACACACACACACCTACTATCAGAGATCACTCAGACACACACACACACACACACTACTATCAGAGACCACTCAGACACACACACACACACACTACTATCAGAGACCACTCAGTCACACACACACTACTATCAGAGACCACTCAGACACACACACACACACACTACTATCAGAGACCACTCAGACACACACACACACTACTATCAGAGACCACTCAGACACACACACTACTATCAGAGACCACTCAGTCACACACACACTACTATCAGAGACCACTCAGTCACACACACACTACTATCAGAGACCACTCAGACACACACACTACTATCAGAGACCACTCAGTCACACACACACTACTATCAGAGACCACTCAGTCACACACACACTACTATCAGAGACCACTCAGACACACACACACACTACTATCAGAGACCACTCAGACACACACACTACTATCAGAGACCACTCAGACACACACACACACACTACTATCAGAGACCACTCAGACACACACACTACTATCAGAGACCACTCAGACACACACACACTACTATCAGAGACCACTCAGACACACACACACACACACACACACTATCAGAGACCACTCAGACACACACACACACACACTACTATCAGAGACCACTCAGACACACACACACACTACTATCAGAGACCACTCAGACACACACACACTACTATCAGAGATCACTCAGCACACACACACACACACACTACTATCAGAGACCACTCAGTCACACACACACACACACTACTATCAGAGACCACTCAGTCACACACACACACACACACCCTACTATCAGAGACCACTCAGACACACACACACACACACTACTATCAGAGACCACTCAGTCACACACACACACACACACTACTATCAGAGACCACTCAGTCACACACACACACACACTACTATCAGAGACCACTCAGTCACACACACACACTACTATCAGAGACCACTCAGACACACACACACACTACTATCAGAGACCACTCAGACACACACACTACTATCAGAGACCACTCAGTCACACACACACACACTACTATCAGAGACCACTCAGTCACACACACACACTACTATCAGAGACCACTCAGTCACACACACACACTACTATCAGAGACCACTCAGACACACACACTACTATCAGAGACCACTCAGACACACACACTACTATCAGAGACCACTCAGACACACACACACACACACACACTACTATCAGAGACCTCTCAGTCACACACACACACACACACACTACTATCAGAGATCACTCAGACACACACACTACTATCAGAGACCACTCAGTCACACACACTACTATCAGAGACCACTCAGTCACACACACACACACACCTACTATCAGAGACCACTCAGACACACACACACACACACACACACACACACACACACACACACTACTATCAGAGACCACTCAGTCACACACACACACACACTACTATCAGAGACCACTCAGTCACACACACACACACACACTACTATCAGAGACCACTCAGTCACACACACACACACTACTATCAGAGACCACTCAGTCACACACACACACTACTATCAGAGACCACTCAGACACACACACACACACACACTACTATCAGAGACCACTCAGTCACACACACACACACACACTACTATCAGAGACCACTCAGACACACACACTACTATCAGAGACCACTCAGACACACACACTACTATCAGAGACCACTCAGACACACACACACACACTACTATCAGAGACCACTCAGACACACACACACACACACACACTACTATCAGAGACCACTCAGACACACACACACACACTACTATCAGAGACCACTCAGTCACACACACACACTACTATCAGAGACCACTCAGTCACACACACTACTATCAGAGACCACTCAGACACACACACACACACACACACCACACACACACACACACACACTACTATCAGAGACCACTCAGACACACACACACACTACTATCAGAGACCACTCAGACACACACACACACTACTATCAGAGACCACTCAGACACACACACACACTACTATCAGAGACCACTCAGACACACACACACACTACTATCAGAGACCACTCAGACACACACACTACTATCAGAGACCACTCAGTCACACACACACTACTATCAGAGACCACTCAGACACACACACACACACACACTACTATCAGAGACCACTCAGACACACACACACACACACACTACTATCAGAGACCACTCAGACACACACACACACACACTACTATCAGAGACCACTCAGTCACACACACACACACTACTATCAGAGACCACTCAGTCACACACACACTACTATCAGAGACCACTCAGTCACACACACACTACTATCAGAGACCACTCAGTCACACACACACTACTATCAGAGACCACTCAGACACACACACACACTACTATCAGAGACCACTCAGACACACACACACACACTACTATCAGAGACCACTCAGACACACACACTACTATCAGAGACCACTCAGTCACACACACACTACTATCAGAGACCACTCAGACACACACACACACTACTATCAGAGACCACTCAGACACACACACACACACACACCTATCAGAGACCACTCAGACACACACACACACACCTATCAGAGACCACACACACACACACACACACACACACACACACACACACACACCACACACACACACACACACCTACTATCAGAGACCACTCAGACACACACACACACTACTATCAGAGACCACTCAGACACACACACACACTACTATCAGAGACCACTCAGACACACACACACACTACTATCAGAGACCACTCAGACACACACACACACTACTATCAGAGACCACTCAGACACACACACTACTATCAGAGACCACTCAGTCACACACACACTACTATCAGAGACCACTCAGACACACACACACACACACTACTATCAGAGACCACTCAGACACACACACACACACACACTACTATCAGAGACCACTCAGACACACACACACACACACTACTATCAGAGACCACTCAGTCACACACACACACACTACTATCAGAGACCACTCAGTCACACACACACTACTATCAGAGACCACTCAGTCACACACACACTACTATCAGAGACCACTCAGTCACACACACACTACTATCAGAGACCACTCAGACACACACACACACTACTATCAGAGACCACTCAGACACACACACACACACTACTATCAGAGATCACTCAGACACACACACTACTATCAGAGACCACTCAGTCACACACACACTACTATCAGAGACCACTCAGACACACACACACACTACTATCAGAGACCACTCAGACACACACACACACACACACCTATCAGAGACCACTCAGACACACACACACACACCTATCAGAGACCACACACACACACACACACACACACACACACACACCACACACACACACACACACACTACTATCAGAGATCACTCAGACACACACACACACTACTATCAGAGATCACTCAGACACACACACACACTACTATCAGAGATCACTCAGACCACACACACACACACACACTACTATCAGAGATCACTCAGACACACACACACACACACACTACTATCAGAGACCACTCAGACACACACACACACACACTACTATCAGAGACCACTCAGTCACACACACACTACTATCAGAGACCACTCAGACACACACACACACTACTATCAGAGACCACTCAGACACACACACACACTACTATCAGAGACCACTCAGACACACACACTACTATCAGAGACCACTCAGTCACACACACACTACTATCAGAGACCACTCAGTCACACACACACTACTATCAGAGACCACTCAGACACACACACACACTACTATCAGAGACCACTCAGACACACACACTATCAGAGACCACTCAGACACACACACACACACTACTATCAGAGACCACTCAGACACACACACTACTATCAGAGACCACTCAGACACACACACACTACTATCAGAGACCACTCAGACACACACACACACACACACACAACTATCAGAGACCACTCAGACACACACACACACACACACTACTATCAGAGACCACTCAGACACACACACACACTACTATCAGAGATCACTCAGACACACACACACTACTATCAGAGACCACTCAGACACACACACACACACACTACTATCAGAGACCACTCAGTCACACACACACACACACTACTATCAGAGACCACTCAGTCACACACACACACACACACACACACACTACTATCAGAGACCACTCAGACACACACACACACACACACTACTATCAGAGACCACTCAGTCACACACACACACACACACTACTATCAGAGACCACTCAGTCACACACACACACACACTACTATCAGAGACCACTCAGTCACACACACACACACTACTATCAGAGACCACTCAGACACACACACACACTACTATCAGAGACCACTCAGACACACACACTACTATCAGAGACCACTCAGTCACACACACACACACTACTATCAGAGACCACTCAGTCACACACACACACTACTATCAGAGACCACTCAGTCACACACACACACTACTATCAGAGACCACTCAGACACACACACTACTATCAGAGACCACTCAGACACACACACTACTATCAGAGACCACTCAGACACACACACACACACACACACACACTACTATCAGAGACCACTCAGTCACACACACACACACACACTACTATCAGAGATCACTCAGACACACACACTACTATCAGAGATCACTCAGTCACACACACACACACTACTATCAGAGACCACTCAGTCACACACACACACACTACTATCAGAGACCACTCAGACACACACACACACACACACACACACACACACACACACACACACTACTATCAGAGACCACTCAGTCACACACACACACACACTACTATCAGAGACCACTCAGTCACACACACACACACACTACTATCAGAGACCACTCAGTCACACACACACACACTACTATCAGAGACCACTCAGTCACACACACACACTACTATCAGAGACCACTCAGACACCACACACACACACACACTACTATCAGAGACCACTCAGTCACACACACACACACACACTACTATCAGAGACCACTCAGACACACACACTACTATCAGAGACCACTCAGACACACACACTACTATCAGAGACCACTCAGACACACACACACACACACACTACTATCAGAGACCACTCAGACACACACACACACACACACACTACTATCAGAGACCACTCATACACACACACACACACTACTATCAGAGACCACTCAGACACACACACTACTATCAGAGACCACTCAGACACACACACTACTATCAGAGACCACTCAGACACACACACACACTACTATCAGAGACCACTCAGTCACACACACACACTACTATCAGAGACCACTCAGTCACACACACTACTATCAGAGACCACTCAGACACACACACACACACACACACACACACACACACACACACACACTACTATCAGAGACCACTCAGACACACACACACACTACTATCAGAGACCACTCAGACACACACACACACTACTATCAGAGACCACTCAGACACACACACACACTACTATCAGAGACCACTCAGACACACACACACACTACTATCAGAGATCACTCAGACACACACACTACTATCAGAGACCACTCAGTCACACACACACTACTATCAGAGACCACTCAGACACACACACACACACACACTACTATCAGAGACCACTCAGACACACACACACACACACACTACTATCAGAGACCACTCAGACACACACACACACACACACTACTATCAGAGACCACTCAGACACACACACACACACACTACTATCAGAGACCACTCAGTCACACACACACACACTACTATCAGAGACCACTCAGTCACACACACACACACTACTATCAGAGACCACTCAGTCACACACACACTACTATCAGAGACCACTCAGTCACACACACACTACTATCAGAGACCACTCAGTCACACACACACTACTATCAGAGACCACTCAGACACACACACACACTACTATCAGAGACCACTCAGACACACACACTACTATCAGAGACCACTCAGACACACACACACACACTACTATCAGAGACCACTCAGACACACACACTACTATCAGAGACCACTCAGACACACACACACTACTATCAGAGACCACTCAGACACACACACACACACAACTATCAGAGACCACTCAGACACACACACACACACACTACTATCAGAGACCACTCAGACACACACACACACTACTATCAGAGATCACTCAGACACACACACACTACTATCAGAGACCACTCAGTCACACACACACACACACTACTATCAGAGACCACTCAGTCACACACACACACACACACACACACACACTACTATCAGAGACCACTCAGACACACACACACACACACTACTATCAGAGACCACTCAGTCACACACACACACACACACTACTATCAGAGACCACTCAGTCACACACACACACACACACACTACTATCAGAGACCACTCAGTCACACACACACACTACTATCAGAGACCACTCAGACACACACACACACTACTATCAGAGACCACTCAGACACACACACTACTATCAGAGACCACTCAGTCACACACACACACACTACTATCAGAGACCACTCAGTCACACACACACACTACTATCAGAGACCACTCAGTCACACACACACACTACTATCAGAGACCACTCAGACACACACACTACTATCAGAGACCACTCAGACACACACACACACACACCTACTATCAGAGACCACTCAGTCACACACACACACACACACTACTATCAGAGACCACTCAGTCACACACACACACACACACTACTATCAGAGACCACTCAGTCACACACACACACTACTATCAGAGACCACTCAGACACACACACACACTACTATCAGAGACCACTCAGACACACACACTACTATCAGAGACCACTCAGTCACACACACACACACTACTATCAGAGACCACTCAGTCACACACACACACTACTATCAGAGACCACTCAGTCACACACACACACTACTATCAGAGACCACTCAGACACACACACTACTATCAGAGACCACTCAGACACACACACTACTATCAGAGACCACTCAGACACACACACACACACTACTATCAGAGACCTCTCAGTCACACACACACACACACACTACTATCAGAGATCACTCAGACACACACACTACTATCAGAGATCACTCAGTCACACACACACACACTACTATCAGAGACCACTCAGTCACACACACACACACACACACTACTATCAGAGACCACTCAGACACACACACACACACACACACACACACACACTACTATCAGAGACCACTCAGTCACACACACACACACACTACTATCAGAGACCACTCAGTCACACACACACACACACACACACACTACTATCAGAGACCACTCAGTCACACACACACACACTACTATCAGAGACCACTCAGTCACACACACACACACACTACTATCAGAGACCACTCAGACACACACACACACACACACTACTATCAGAGACCACTCAGTCACACACACACACACACACACACACACACACACACTACTATCAGAGACCACTCAGACACACACACTACTATCAGAGACCACTCAGACACACACACTACTATCAGAGACCACTCAGACACACACACACACACACACTACTATCAGAGACCACTCAGACACACACACACACACACACACACTACTATCAGAGACCACTCATACACACACACACACACTACTATCAGAGACCACTCAGTCACACACACACTACTATCAGAGACCACTCAGACACACACACACACACACACACACACACACACACACACACACACACTACTATCAGAGACCACTCAGACACACACACACACTACTATCAGAGACCACTCAGTCACACACACACACTACTATCAGAGACCACTCAGTCACACACACTACTATCAGAGACCACTCAGACACACACACACACACACACACAACTATCAGAGACCACTCAGACACACACACACACACTACTATCAGAGACCACTCAGACACACACACACACTACTATCAGAGATCACTCAGACACACACACTACTATCAGAGACCACTCAGTCACACACACACTACTATCAGAGACCACTCAGACACACACACACACACACACTACTATCAGAGACCACTCAGACACACACACACACACACACTACTATCAGAGACCACTCAGACACACACACACACACACTACTATCAGAGACCACTCAGTCACACACACACTACTATCAGAGACCACTCAGTCACACACACACTACTATCAGAGACCACTCAGTCACACACACACACACACACTACTATCAGAGACCACTCAGTCACACACACACACACACTACTATCAGAGACCACTCAGACACACACACAGACACACTACTATCAGAGACCACTCAGACACACACACAGACACACTACTATCAGAGACCACTCAGTCACACACACACACACTACTATCAGAGACCTCTCAGTCACACACACACACACACTACTATCAGAGATCACTCAGACACACACACTACTATCAGAGACCACTCAGTCACACACACACTACTATCAGAGACCACTCAGACACACACACACACACACACACACACACACACACACACACACACTACTATCAGAGACCACTCAGACACACACACACACACTACTATCAGAGACCACTCAGTCACACACACACACTACTATCAGAGACCACTCAGTCACACACACTACTATCAGAGACCACTCAGACACACACACACACACACAACTATCAGAGACCACTCAGACACACACACACACACTACTATCAGAGACCACTCAGACACACACACACACTACTATCAGAGATCACTCAGACACACACACTACTATCAGAGACCACTCAGTCACACACACACTACTATCAGAGACCACTCAGACACACACACACACACACACTACTATCAGAGACCACTCAGACACACACACACACACACTACTATCAGAGACCACTCAGTCACACACACACTACTATCAGAGACCACTCAGTCACACACACACACACACTACTATCAGAGACCACTCAGACACACACACAGACACACTACTATCAGAGACCACTCAGACACACACACAGACACACTACTATCAGAGACCACTCAGTCACACACACACACACTACTATCAGAGACCTCTCAGTCACACACACACACACACTACTATCAGAGATCACTCAGACACACACACTACTATCAGAGACCACTCAGTCACACACACACTACTATCAGAGACCACTCAGTCACACACACACTACTATCAGAGACCACTCAGACACACACACAGACACACTACTATCAGAGATCACTCAGTCACACACACACACACTACTATCAGAGACCACTCAGTCACACACACACACACACACACACCTACTATCAGAGACCACTCAGACACACACACACACACACACACTACTATCAGAGACCACTCAGTCACACACACACACACACACACTACTATCAGAGACCACTCAGTACACACACACACACACACACTACTATCAGAGACCACTCAGTCACACACACACACACACTACTATCAGAGACCACTCAGACACACACACACACACTACTATCAGAGACCACTCAGACACACACACACACACACTACTATCAGAGACCACTCAGACACACACACACACACACACTACTATCAGAGACCACTCAGACACACACACTACTATCAGAGACCACTCAGACACACACACTACTATCAGAGACCACTCAGACACACACACTACTATCAGAGACCACTCAGACACACACACACACACACACTACTATCAGAGACCACTCATACACACACACTACTATCAGAGACCACTCAGACACACACACACACACACACACACACTACTATCAGAGACCACTCAGACACACACACACACACACACACTACTATCAGAGACCACTCAGACACACACACACACACACACTACTATCAGAGACCACTCAGTCACACACACACACACACTACTAGAGACCACTCAGTCACACACACACTACTATCAGAGACCACTCAGACACACACACACACTACTATCAGAGACCACTCAGACACACACACACACACACACACCTATCAGAGACCACTCAGACACACACACACACACACACACACACACACCTATCAGAGACCACTCAGACACACACACACACACACACACACACACACACACACACACACACACACACACACTACTATCAGAGATCACTCAGACACACACACACACTACTATCAGAGATCACTCAGACACACACACACACACTACTATCAGAGATCACTCAGACACACACACACACACTACTATCAGAGATCACTCAGACACACACACACACACACACACTACTATCAGAGACCACTCAGACACACACACACACACACTACTATCAGAGACCACTCAGTCACACACACACACTACTATCAGACACCACTCAGACACACACACTACTATCAGAGACCACTCAGACACACACACACACACACTACTATCAGAGACCACTTAGACACACACACTACTATCAGAGACCACTCAGTCACACACACTACTATCAGAGACCACTCAGTCACACACACACACTACTATCAGACACCACTCAGACACACACACTACTATCAGAGACCACTCAGACACACACACACACACTACTATCAGAGACCACTCAGACACACACACTACTATCAGAGACCACTCAGTCACACACACACTACTATCAGAGACCACTCAGACACACACACACACACTACTATCAGAGACCACTCAGACACACACACTACTATCAGAGACCACTCAGACACACACACACACACTACTATCAGAGACCACTCAGACACACACACTACTATCAGAGACCACTCAGACACACACACACACACAACTATCAGAGACCACTCAGACACACACACACACACACTACTATCAGAGACCACTCAGACACACACACACACTACTATCAGAGACCACTCAGTCACACACACACTACTATCAGAGACCACTCAGTCACACACACACACACACACACACACACACTACTATCAGAGACCACTCAGACACACACACACACACACTACTATCAGAGACCACTCAGTCACACACACACACACACACTACTATCAGAGACCACTCAGTCACACACACACACACACACACTACTATCAGAGACCACTCAGTCACACACACACACTACTATCAGAGACCACTCAGTCACACACACACACTACTATCAGAGACCACTCAGACACACACACACACTACTATCAGAGACCACTCAGTCACACACACACACACTACTATCAGAGACCACTCAGACACACACACTACTATCAGAGACCACTCAGACACACACACTACTATCAGAGACCACTCAGACACACACACTACTATCAGAGACCACTCAGACAAACACACTACTATCAGAGACCACTCAGACACACACACACACACACACACTACTATCAGAGACCTCTCAGTCACACACACACACACACTACTATCAGAGATCACTCAGACACACACACTACTATCAGAGACCACTCAGTCACACACACACTACTATCAGAGACCACTCAGTCACACACACACTACTATCAGAGACCACTCAGACACACACACAGACACACTACTATCAGAGATCACTCAGACACACACACACACTACTATCAGAGACCACTCAGTCACACACACACACACACACTACTATCAGAGACCACTCAGACACACACACACACACACACACACACACACACACACTACTATCAGAGACCACTCAGTCACACACACACACACACTACTATCAGAGACCACTCAGTCACACACACACACACTACTATCAGAGACCACTCAGTCACACACACACACTACTATCAGAGACCACTCAGACACACACACACACACACACTACTATCAGAGACCACTCAGTCACACACACACACACACACACTACTATCAGAGACCACTCAGACACACACACTACTATCAGAGACCACTCAGACACACACACTACTATCAGAGACCACTCAGACACACACACTACTATCAGAGACCACTCAGACACACACACACACACACTACTATCAGAGACCACTCAGACACACACACACACACACACACACTACTATCAGAGACCACTCATACACACACACACACACACACTACTATCAGAGACCACTCAGACACACACACTACTATCAGAGACCACTCAGACACACACACACTACTATCAGAGACCACTCAGACACACACACACACTACTATCAGAGACCACTCAGTCACACACACACACTACTATCAGAGACCACTCAGTCACACACACTACTATCAGAGACCACTCAGACACACACACACACACACACACACACACACACACACACACACACACACTACTATCAGAGACCACTCAGACACACACACACACTACTATCAGAGACCACTCAGACACACACACACACTACTATCAGAGATCACTCAGACACACACACTACTATCAGAGACCACTCAGTCACACACACACTACTATCAGAGACCACTCAGACACACACACACACACACACTACTATCAGAGACCACTCAGACACACACACACACACACACACTACTATCAGAGACCACTCAGACACACACACACACACACTACTATCAGAGACCACTCAGTCACACACACACACACTACTATCAGAGACCACTCAGTCACACACACACTACTATCAGAGACCACTCAGTCACACACACACTACTATCAGAGACCACTCAGTCACACACACACACACACACACTACTATCAGAGACCACTCAGTCACACACACACACACACTACTATCAGAGACCACTCAGACACACACACAGACACACTACTATCAGAGACCACTCAGACACACACACAGACACACTACTATCAGAGACCACTCAGTCACACACACACACACTACTATCAGAGACCACTCAGTCACACACACACACACTACTATCAGAGACCACTCAGACACACACACACACACTACTAGAGACCACTCAGTCACACACACACTACTATCAGAGACCACTCAGTCACACACACACTACTATCAGAGACCACTCAGTCACACACACACACACTACTATCAGAGACCACTCAGTCACACACACACACTACTATCAGAGACCACTCAGACACACACACACACTACTATCAGAGACCACTCAGACACACACACACTACTATCAGAGACCACTCAGTCACACACACACACACACACTACTATCAGAGACCACTCAGACACACACACACACTACTATCAGAGACCACTCAGTCACACACACACACTACTATCAGAGACCACTCAGACACACACACTACTATCAGAGACTACTCAGTCACACACACTACTATCAGAGACCACTCAGACACACACACACACACACTACTATCAGAGACCACTCAGACACACACACACACACACACACACACACACACACACACACACACACACACACACACACACACTACTATCAGAGACCACTCAGACACACACACACTCTACTATCAGAGACCACTCAGACACACACACACTACTATCAGAGACCACTCAGTCACACACACACACACACACACTACTATCAGAGACCACTCAGACACACACACTACTATCAGAGACCACTCAGTCACACACACACACTACTATCAGAGACCACTCAGACACACACACTACTATCAGAGACTACTCAGTCACACACACTACTATCAGAGACCACTCAGACACACACACACACTACTATCAGAGACCACTCAGTCACACACACACTACTATCAGAGACCACTCAGTCACACACACACTACTATCAGAGACCACTCAGACACACACACACACTACTATCAGAGACCACTCAGACACACACACTACTATCAGAGACCACTCAGACACACACACACACACTACTATCAGAGACCACTCAGACACACACACTACTATCAGAGACCACTCAGACACACACACACTACTATCAGAGACCACTCAGACACACACACACACACAACTATCAGAGACCACTCAGACACACACACACACACACTACTATCAGAGACCACTCAGACACACACACACACTACTATCAGAGACCACTCAGTCACACACACACTACTATCAGAGACCACTCAGTCACACACACACACACACACACACACACACTACTATCAGAGACCACTCAGACACACACACACACACACTACTATCAGAGACCACTCAGTCACACACACACACACACACTACTATCAGAGACCACTCAGTCACACACACACACACACACACTACTATCAGAGACCACTCAGTCACACACACACACTACTATCAGAGACCACTCAGTCACACACACACACTACTATCAGAGACCACTCAGACACACACACACACTACTATCAGAGACCACTCAGTCACACACACACACACTACTATCAGAGACCACTCAGTCACACACACACACTACTATCAGAGACCACTCAGACACACACACTACTATCAGAGACCACTCAGACACACACACTACTATCAGAGACCACTCAGACACACACACTACTATCAGAGACCACTCAGACACACACACACACACACACTACTATCAGAGACCTCTCAGTCACACACACACACACACTACTATCAGAGATCACTCAGACACACACACTACTATCAGAGACCACTCAGTCACACACACACTACTATCAGAGACCACTCAGTCACACACACACTACTATCAGAGACCACTCAGACACACACACAGACACACTACTATCAGAGATCACTCAGACACACACACACACTACTATCAGAGACCACTCAGTCACACACACACACACACACTACTATCAGAGACCACTCAGACACACACACACACACACACACACACACTACTATCAGAGACCACTCAGTCACACACACACACACACTACTATCAGAGACCACTCAGTCACACACACACACACACACACTACTATCAGAGACCACTCAGACACACACACTACTATCAGAGACCACTCAGACACACACACTACTATCAGAGACCACTCAGACACACACACTACTATCAGAGACCACTCAGACACACACACACACACACACTACTATCAGAGACCACTCAGACACACACACACACACACACACACTACTATCAGAGACCACTCATACACACACACACACACACACACTACTATCAGAGACCACTCAGACACACACACTACTATCAGAGACCACTCAGACACACACACACTACTATCAGAGACCACTCAGACACACACACACACTACTATCAGAGACCACTCAGTCACACACACACACTACTATCAGAGACCACTCAGTCACACACACTACTATCAGAGACCACTCAGACACACACACACACACACACACACACACACACACACACACACACACACACACACACACACACACACACACACACACACACTACTATCAGAGACCACTCAGACACACACACACACTACTATCAGAGACCACTCAGACACACACACACACTACTATCAGAGATCACTCAGACACACACACTACTATCAGAGACCACTCAGTCACACACACACTACTATCAGAGACCACTCAGACACACACACACACACACACTACTATCAGAGACCACTCAGACACACACACACACACACACTACTATCAGAGACCACTCAGACACACACACACACACACTACTATCAGAGACCACTCAGTCACACACACACACTACTATCAGAGACCACTCAGTCACACACACACTACTATCAGAGACCACTCAGTCACACACACACTACTATCAGAGACCACTCAGTCACACACACACACACACACTACTATCAGAGACCACTCAGTCACACACACACACACACTACTATCAGAGACCACTCAGACACACACACAGACACACTACTATCAGAGACCACTCAGACACACACACAGACACACTACTATCAGAGACCACTCAGTCACACACACACACACTACTATCAGAGACCACTCAGT
Organism: Salmo salar; assembly: GCF_965601325.2. Lineage (NCBI taxonomy): Eukaryota > Metazoa > Chordata > Actinopteri > Salmoniformes > Salmonidae > Salmo > Salmo salar. The sequence goes on along the minus strand of NC_138307.1, from coordinate 65,453,128 downwards.
CACACACACACACACTACTATCAGAGACCACTCAGACACACACACACACACTACTAGAGACCACTCAGTCACACACACACTACTATCAGAGACCACTCAGTCACACACACACTACTATCAGAGACCACTCAGTCACACACACACACACTACTATCAGAGACCACTCAGACACACACACACTACTATCAGAGACCACTCAGTCACACACACACACACACACTACTATCAGAGACCACTCAGACACACACACTACTATCAGAGACTACTCAGTCACACACACTACTATCAGAGACCACTCAGACACACACACACACACACTACTATCAGAGACCACTCAGACACACACACACACACACACACACACACACACACACACACACACACACACACACACACACACACTACTATCAGAGACCACTCAGACACACACACACTCTACTATCAGAGACCACTCAGACACACACACACTCTACTATCAGAGACCACTCAGACACACACACACTACTATCAGAGACCACTCAGTCACACACACACACTACTATCAGAGACCACTCAGACACACTACTATCAGAGACCACTCAGACACACACACTACTATCAGAGACCACTCAGTCACACACACACACTACTATCAGAGACCACTCAGACACACACACTACTATCAGAGACTACTCAGTCACACACACTACTATCAGAGACCACTCAGACACACACACACACTACTATCAGAGACCACTCAGACACACACACACACACACACACACACACACACACACACACACACACACACACTACTATCAGAGACCACTCAGACACACACACACTCTACTATCAGAGACCACTCAGTCACACACACACACACAACCTTCAGAGATCACACACAACTCACCGTAGAACAGAGAGACTCTTGGCGCCGATGTCCTGACAGCCATGTTGGATGCCAGCGATCAGGTAGGGGATAAACTTGTGGATGGAGCCCTTGTCCTGGACAGAACCGGACACACCCTGAGCCACCTTCACCTTGTCCCCTTCACTGTGGAATCAGCCAGTCAGAACACAGAGACGGTTTAGACACAGCTGTGGGATCAGCCAGTCAGAACACAGAGACGGTTTAGACACAGCTGTGGAATCAGCCAGTCAGAACACAGAGACGGTTTAGACACAGCTGTGGAATCAGCCAGTCAGAACACAGAGACGGTTTAGACACAGCTGTGGAATCAGCCAGTCAGAACACAGAGACGGTTTAGACACAGCTGTGGAATCAGCCAGTCAGAACACAGAGACGGTTTAGACACAGCTGTGGAATCAGCCAGTCAGAACACAGAGACGGTTTAGACACCGCTGTGGAATCAGCCAGTCAGAACACAGAGACGGTTTAGACACAGCTGTGGAATCAGCCAGTCAGAACACAGAGACGGTTTAGACACCGCTGTGGAATCAGCCAGTCAGAACACAGAGACGGTTTAGACACCGCTGTGGAATCAGCCAGTCAGAACACAGAGACGGTTTAGACACCGCTGTGGAATCAGCCAGTCAGAACACAGAGACGGTTTAGACACCGCTGTGGAATCAGCCAGTCAGAACACAGAGACGGTTTAGACACAGCTGTGGAATCAGCCAGTCAGAACACAGAGACGGTTTAGACACCGCTGTGGAATCAGCCAGTCAGAACACAGAGACGGTTTAGTTTCTCAAATGAGAGCACAGAGAGCAGCTTAAACCCAGGAAAGTTGGCATCACTTGTTTTGAGAAAATGACTTACATTTGTCATATATTGTATCACAATGTGAACCGTCTGAATTAAAGGACAAACCAATCAATAAATACATGTCTATAATCAGACATTAAAAATTAATTTCATTCATCAGCAACTGTTGATGTGGAATAACTTGGTTTACCTGTTCTTCATTCCAACCCTCCTATGAATTCTAGTGTCTGATCAAGAGTTAGTCTACGTCCCAAATGGCACCCTATTCCCTATGGCCCCTGGTCAGAAGTAGTGCACTAAACAAGCCAGGGAATAGGATGTGATTTGGGCTGCAGCTCCAGTGTGTGATGTCCTCCCTACCTGAAGTAGCGTTTCTGGCTGCTGGTGCTCTTCTCCATGGCGTCCAGAGAGCCCATGCCGCGGTACTTCTTCAGCCGCACGCCGTCCGAGAAGAAGTACTCCCCCGGAGCTTCCGTGGTCGCCGCTAGCAACGAGCCCATCATCACTGGGGAGGAAGAGGTCATAACTCAAGGTCATTGGTTGGTAAGCATTTCTCCAACTAATTGTCGGTACAGCTAGTGTTTTGTTACATCGATTAGCTTCACATTAGCTTAGATTACCATCAATCAGCTTTGAATGAATTAGAGGGATAGACATGAGATCAACAGCGTTTTAGATGGATAGACATGAGATCAACAGTGTTTTAGAGGAATAGACATGAGATCAACAGCGTTTTAGAGGGATAGACATGAGATCAACAGTGTTTTAGAGGGATAGACATGAGATCAACAGTGTTTTAGAGGAATAGACATGAGATCAACAGCGTTTTAGAGGGATAGACATGAGATCAACAGTGTTTTAGAGGGATAGACATGAGATCAACAGTGTTTTAGAGGAATAGACATGAGATCAACAGCGTTTTAGAGGGATAGACATGAGATCAACAGTGTTTTAGAGGAATAGACATGAGATCAACAGTGTTTTAGAGGAATAGACATGAGATCAACAGCGTTTTAGAGGGATAGACACGAGATCAACAGTGTTTTAGAGGAATAGACATGAGATCAACAGTGTTTTAGAGGGATAGACATGAGATCAACAGTGTTTTAGAGGGATAGACATGAGATCAACAGTGTTTTAGAGGGATAGACATGAGATCAACAGCGTTTTAGAGGAATAGACATGAGATCAACAGTGTTTTAGAGGAATAGACATGAGATCAACAGCGTTTTAGAGGGATAGACATGAGATCAACAGTGTTTTAGAGGGATAGACATGAGATCAACAGCGTTTTAGAGGAATAGACATGAGATCAACAGTGTTTTAGAGGAATAGACATGAGATCAACAGTGTTTTAGAGGAATAGACATGAGATCAACAGTGTTTTAGAGGGATAGACACGAGATCAACAGTGTTTTAGAGGGATAGACACGAGATCAACAGTGTTTTAGAGGGATAGACATGAGATCAACAGCGTTTTAGAGGGATAGACATGAGATCAACAGCGTTTTAGAGGAATAGACATGAGATCAACAGCGTTTTAGAGGAATAGACATGAGATCAACAGTGTTTTAGAGGGATAGACATGAGATCAACAGCGTTTTAGAGGGATAGACATGAGATCAACAGTGTTTTAGAGGGATAGACATGAGATCAACAGCGTTTTAGAGGGATAGACATGAGATCAACAGTGTTTTAGAGGGATAGACACGAGATCAACAGTGTTTTAGAGGGATAGACATGAGATCAACAGCGTTTTAGAGGAATAGACATGAGATCAACAGCGTTTTAGAGGGATAGACATGAGATCAACAGTGTTTTAGAGGGATAGACATGAGATCAACAGTGTTTTAGAGGAATAGACATGAGATCAACAGTGTTTTAGAGGAATAGACATGAGATCAACAGTGTTTTAGAGGGATAGACACGAGATCAACAGTGTTTTAGAGGAATAGACACGAGATCAACAGTGTTTTAGAGGAATAGACATGAGATCAACAGCGTTTTAGAGGGATAGACATGAGATCAACAGTGTTTTAGAGGGATAGACATGAGATCAACAGTGTTTTAGAGGGATAGACATGAGATCAACAGTGTTTTAGAGGGATAGACACGAGATCAACAGTGTTTTAGAGGGATAGACATGAGATCAACAGCGTTTTAGAGGGATAGACATGAGATCAACAGTGTTTTAGAGGGATAGACATGAGATCAACAGTGTTTTAGAGGGATAGACACGAGATCAACAGTGTTTTAGAGGGATAGACATGAGATCAACAGTGTTTTAGAGGAATAGACACGAGATCAACAGCGTTTTAGAGGGATAGACATGAGATCAACAGCGTTTTAGAGGGATAGACATGAGATCAACAGTGTTTTAGAGGGATAGACATGAGATCAACAGTGTTTTAGAGGGATAGACATGAGATCAACAGTGTTTTAGAGGAATAGACATGAGATCAACAGCGTTTTAGAGGGATAGACATGAGATCAACAGCGTTTTAGAGGGATAGACATGAGATCAACAGCGTTTTAGAGGGATAGACATGAGATCAACAGCGTTTTAGAGGAATAGACATGAGATCAACAGCGTTTTAGAGGGATAGACATGAGATCAACAGCGTTTTAGAGGGATAGACATGAGATCAACAGTGTTTTAGAGGGATAGACATGAGATCAACAGCGTTTTAGAGGAATAGACATGAGATCAACAGCGTTTTAGAGGGATAGACATGAGATCAACAGCGTTTTAGAGGGATAGACATGAGATCAACAGCGTTTTAGAGGGATAGACATGAGATCAACAGCGTTTTAGAGGAATAGACATGAGATCAACAGCGTTTTAGAGGAATAGACATGAGATCAACAGCGTTTTAGAGGGATAGACATGAGATCAACAGCGTTTTAGAGGGATAGACATGAGATCAACAGCGTTTTAGAGGAATAGACATGAGATCAACAGCGTTTTAGAGGGATAGACATGAGATCAACAGCGTTTTAGAGGGATAGACATGAGATCAACAGCGTTTTAGAGGAATAGACATGAGATCAACAGCGTTTTAGAGGGATAGACATGAGATCAACAGCGTTTTAGAGGGATAGACATGAGATCAACAGCGTTTTAGAGGGATAGACATGAGATCAACAGTGTTTTAGAGGGATAGACATGAGATCAACAGTGTTTTAGAGGGATAGACATGAGATCAACAGTGTTTTAGAGGAATAGACATGAGATCAACAGTGTTTTAGAGGGATAGACATGAGATCAACAGCGTTTTAGAGGGATAGACATGAGATCAACAGTGTTTTAGAGGAATAGACATGAGATCAACAGCGTTTTAGAGGAATAGACATGAGATCAACAGCGTTTTAGAGGGATAGACATGAGATCAACAGTGTTTTAGAGGGATAGACATGAGATCAACAGCGTTTTAGAGGAATAGACATGAGATCAACAGCGTTTTAGAGGGATAGACATGAGATCAACAGGGGTAAACAGAAAACTAGTGCAAAGACATCAAGATAATGTAAGACTATAGACCTGGGCTGTTCAATTATGTTCCTGAAGGGCTGAAAAACTTCTGGTTTCTGGTTCTACCTGGTAGTTAATTGCACTCACCTGGTGTCCCAGGTCTGAATTAGTCCCTGATTAGAAGGAGAGGATGAAAACCAGAAGTGTTTGGGCCCTCCAGGACCGACATTGGACAGCCCTGATATACACCTATTCTAGCCTATGAAATGAACCACATTGACCTACTGCATGATATAAAAGCGTGAATGAAGGATTAAGCTAATGAATGAATGAATGGGTGAATAAGTGACAACAGAAGAGTGAATGATAATGAACGCATGACAATGGAAGAGAATGAATGACTATGATAGAGTGAACACATGAATTAATAAGTGAATGAAAGGTACCTGTGGATGCCCCGAGTGAGAGAGCCTTGACCACGTGGCCCACGGTCTGAATACCCCCGTCAGCGATGACTGGCACACCGAAACGTCTGGCATACTCTGCCACCTTATACACCGAGGTGCCCTGAGGCCGCCCGCACGCCATCACTACGGGAGACGGAGACAGGAAACGCGTAACCTTACCATGGTAACATATCCTATGACCGGTGTAGTCAGGCGGTGTTCGGGTTGGGCCCGATGGATGGATGGATGGAGATTTTTACGGAAGTAATATTATCAGAATCGAGGTGTTCAGTTAAAAAAATTATTAATATGTCTAATTTCTTCCAATAAGTATGTTTGTTTTGCGCTTGAAAAACGTTTGCCATCATTTGCTGAACGTAATGCTGTGGAGAAAGTCGTCGCCATGGTAACCGAGAGCAGAGCCTTCATAAATCACCATGACGACACAGACTAGCAACCAGCGTAGCATCTTGGTTGGTTACTCGCTGCTCTGATCCTTCTCCAGTTTTGCTGTGTAGCTTCAACAGGTTGACCTTACATTAGAACTGATCCAAAGCCAGCTGCTATGGGTAGAGAATCCTACACGTATTATCACATTCCTATTTAATATCACTACACTCATATATCAGAACATTTAGTCGTAATATTCCAAACAGCACATGGCACTCAAGGTGTAGCATTCTGGGTTGGGTCAATTCCATTTCAACTCAGTCAATTCCGCAAGTGGATTGAAATTCAAACCGCAACAATCCTCTCCTGCATTCAGATGTGAATTGATCCTGTAACGTTGATAGTATCAGGGGGTGGGGTCACTACCTTCCTGGGTGATGCAGATGGAGCCGCAGCCCATGCCCACTCTCAGAGCGTCCACTCCTGCATCAATCAGGTTCTTGGCCTGGGCTGCCGTCACCACTACAAGAGACAGAACATCGTCAGAAGGCAGGAAAAGAAAGGTTTAGTGTATAAGTGTAATGTATTTCCCCCCAAGACTGATCTTGAAAGCCCCTCAAAAATCTGAAACTGGAAGTGTCATATGGTGATAAATCCTCTCTCACCGTTCCCTCCCACCACCTGCAGCTCGCTGTACTTCTGTTTGATGTAGTTGATCATGTTGACCTGATACACAGAGTTGCCTTGTGAGGAATCCTGCAGAAACAGAGAGAAAACAAGTCATGTCTGCAGTGCCACGGTCTACTGCCATTTAGAACTGAAACCCAACCGTAACTCGACCGCAACCCCTAACCACCACGTCACCAAAACTACATGAACAGATCCACCCCTAACCACCACGTCACCAAAACTACATGAACAGATCAACCCCTAACCACCACGTCACCAAAACTACATGAACAGATCAACCCCTAACCACCACGTCCACCAAAACTACATGAACAGATCAACCCCTAACCACCACGTCCACCAAAACTACATGAACAGATCAACCCCTAACCACCACGTCACCAAAACTACATGAACAGATCAACCCCTAACCACCACGTCACCAAAACTACATGAACAGATCACCCCCTAACCACCACGTCACCAAAACTACATGAACAGATCAACCCCTAACCACCACGTCCACCAAAACTACATGAACAGATCAACCCCTAACCACCACGTCACCAAAACTACATGAACAGATCAACCCCTAACCACCACGTCACCAAAACTACATGAACAGATCAACCCCTAACCACCACGTCACCAAAACTACATGAACAGATCAACCCCTAACCACCACGTCACCAAAACTACATGAACAGATCAACCCCTAACCACCACGTCACCAAAACTACATGAACAGATCACCCCCTAACCACCACGTCACCGAAACTACATGAACAGATCAACCCCTAACCACCACGTCCACCAAAACGGCATGAACAGATCAACCCCTAACCACCACGTCACCAAAACTACATGAACAGATCAACCCCTAACCACCACGTCCACCAAAACTACATGAACAGATCAACCCCTAACCACCACGTCACCAAAACTACATGAACAGATCAACCCCTAACCACCACGTCACCAAAACTACATGAACAGATCAACCCCTAACCACCACGTCACCAAAACTACATGAACAGATCAACCCCTAACCACCACGTCACCAAAACTACATGAACAGATCAACCCCTAACCACCACGTCCACCAAAACTACATAACAGATCACCCCCTAACCACCACGTCACCAAAACTACATGAACAGATCACCCCCTAACCACCACGTCACCAAAACTACATGAACAGATCAACCCCTAACCACCACGTCACCAAAACTACATGAACAGATCAACCCCTAACCACCACGTCCACCAAAACTACATGAACAGATCAACCCCTAACCACCACGTCCACCAAAACTACATGAACAGATCAACCCCTAACCACCACGTCCACCAAAACTACATGAACAGATCAACCCCTAACCACCACGTCACCAAAACTACATGAACAGATCACCCCCTAACCACCACGTCACCAAAACTACATGAACAGATCAACCCCTAACCACCACGTCCACCAAAACTACATGAACAGATCAACCCCTAACCACCACGTCACCAAAACTACATGAACAGATCAACCCCTAACCACCACGTCACCAAAACTACATGAACAGATCACCCCCTAACCACCACGTCACCGAAACTACATGAACAGATCAACCCCTAACCACCACGTCACCAAAACTACATGAACAGATCAACCCCTAACCACCACGTCACCAAAACTACATGAACAGATCAACCCCTAACCACCACGTCCACCAAAACTACATGAACAGATCAACCCCTAACCACCACGTCACCAAAACTACATGAACAGATCAACCCCTAACCACCATGTCCACCAAAACTACATGAACAGATCAACCCCTAACCACCACGTCACCAAAACTACATGAACAGATCAACCCCTAACCACCACGTCCACCAAAACGGCATGAACAGATCAACCCCTAACCCAACCCTCCCACCTACCCCAACCGGATCCCAACCTAAACCCCATCTGGATCCTAACCATAACCCCCACCGTACCCCAACCTCAAACCCACCAGTACGACCACGTCGACCCCAGCCTGCATCAGTAGGTCCAGTCTGTACTTGTCGTCGTCCCTGGTGCCGATGGCGGCTCCGCACAGCAGCTGTTTACGAGAGTCTTTAGAGGCAAGGGGGTAGTCCCTGTTCTTCTTCAGGTCTGTCCTGGCGATGATGGCCACCAGCTCATCACTGTCGTTCACGATGGGCAGCTTGCCTGGTGGGGGGAGAGAGAGCGAGAAGAGACTTTATTAAAAGGTGACCAAGTCATTCTGACATATAACCTCAAACAGTTCATAAATGACCTTGTAGAGCAAACCAAAGAACATCTAATCAATAATAAGTTGAGGATTATACAATAGAACAACGTACCAGAAAACAGGCAACAATAGACTCCTAGAAGGACTGTAGCGACTGGCTCACCTTTTTTGCTACGCTGCAGAATGTCGTTAGCCTCTTTCAGCGTGACACCGGCTGGGGCCACCACTAGCTCCTCCCTCTTAGTCATGGCCTCCTCCAGTGGTCGGCTGTGGTCCTTCTCGGAGAGGAAGTCGATGTCTCTGGAGGTGATGATGCCCACCAGCTTGCTGCCCATCTTGCCAGTCTCGGTGACGGGGATGCCAGAGAAGCCGTGGCGAGTCTTGGCCTCGAACACGTCCCCCACCGTGTGACGCGGGCTCATTACAAGAGGGTCTGTGATGAAGCCCTGCTCAAACCTCTGGACAAACGACAAATATCTGTTAATAAACCATCATGTGTTTAGATGCACTGCAACCCATTTAATACCAATCAACGTAAAATGATGCAAGTCATTAACTACAAAGGGTAAATGTTTTCATGGGCGTTTATGGGGTCTTACCTTAACCTTGCGGACCTCGTTGGCTTGGAATTCAGGGGTGCAGTTGTGATGGATGAGTCCAATGCCTCCCATGAGCTAAAGGCATTAAACGCCCGAAAAATAAGAACTGTTTATGGTATTTCCCCCCCAGCAACAAAACACACTTTAAATGTGACTGATGTGGAAAGCGCACAGTAATTTCTAGCATAGAGGACGCACACGTATTTTTATTTTTTTATTTTATTTACTGGCTCGCCTGTCAGGCGGCAAGGTCTTACCGCCATGGCGATGGCCATCGATGACTCTGTGACTGTGTCCATGGGGGAGGAGATGAGAGGCGTCTTCAGGGTGATCTTCCTGGTCAGGGCAGAGGTCAGGTCCTGGTGGAGAAAGTAAGGAGGACATCTTGGCTCAATAACCCACAACATGTTCAGGAAATCAGTCATTCAGCACACTAGATAATATTACAATCTGTTGCAGTGAGTGTAAATGTCCACACTGGGGAAATATACTCAATATTATTCATTTCTAATACAGAGTGTAAGTCATTTACTTCATGAAGAAAAGAGAACCTTGACCAGCATTGCTTGTAATGGTAAAGGTTGCTTTCTCAGTTGTCCACTAGGGGGCAGACATGCTCCAACAAGCAAGTTTGTCTGATGTGGATTGGCCTAAGGAAAATGACAGCTTTTGGTCACGGCTCTTAAGCATGCTTTCAATGGCTGACTGGATGATGAGTCTCAAAGTTTCAGACGAGAGTAGCAACAGCAAGTAAAGAACATGCAACTGGAAAGCAGACATCGCCATCTGGCCTAAATGTAAATTATCAGGTGCGACATTTGGGCTCCCGGGTGGTGCAGCGGTCTAAGGCACTGCGTCTCAGTGCTAGGGGTGTCACTACAGACACCCTGATTCAAATCCAGGAATGCATCACATCCTGCCGTGATTGTGAGTCCCATAGGGCGGCGCACAATTGGCCCAGCGTCGTCTGGGTTCAGCCGGGCTAGGCCGTCATTGTAAATAGGAATTTGTTCTTAACTGACTTGCCTAGTTAAATGTATTTTAAAATCTGTCATCAGAGAGACCAGACAGATGTTGCTATGACTAAACTGATGCATGTGACTGAGGGGACCCAAGACATTCTGGAGACGTTTTTTGCACAATCAGGTCGTGACCTTGTTAGAAACTCTGCCAACACACTGGGAAAGTTCCCTTTTCTCAAATAAAAAATCCCACTATCCCAGAAACTCCCAGCTACATCAGATTCACTCATTTCCAAATCCCAAAACACAAAAAGGCCACTTCCACGGTCTTCTCAACTGGGAGGGAAAACATGGCATTCCTCACCCATGAGAAAACCAGAGTGTGCATTTTACGACGTCAAAAGCTTTCCTCCCTTATCTTTGGCAAAAGTAAACTACCATACCAACTACTGTGTTTCTGAAATGGAGGGGTGAAGAAAAAGACTGGACACTGGCAGCCATTTTGTCAGCTCAACTGCACTACCCGGCCAAATTCTACAAAGGGCTAACCTTTAAAATTGAGAGACCACCTCTGCACATGGTGTGACCAGCAATAATTTCCCCATTGAAACGCCAGACGGAGGCCCACCTCAACACTTAAAAACATCCCTGTGTGGAAGAGGGGGTCTATTTTAGACTACAGTCTGAACAAATATTATTGCAAGAACTTTGACTGTATTCACAGTTGAGACAGACAATCAGAGGCTCGTCAAAGTTATCAGAGACTGACTCCACTTCCTAACCGTCAAGAAAATAGGCCAGGTTACAACCCTACGGAGACTACCCACAACTCCACGGCAACAACGCAGACAGGCACCTTCCACAGCAACAAGAGCTGTGTTCTAGTCTGGATAAAAAAGGAGATTAGAGATATCAATTAGATTAAAAACTCCTGATGGACGAGAGAGAAGGGCAGGGGGATTTCACATAAAGCCTGAGATTAACGCTCACATCATCCTGAGAGAAGAGTGAGCAACCAACCAACCACAACCGTAAACACACGAGAGAGAGAGAGAGAGAGAGAGAGAGAGAGAGAGAGAGAGAGAGAGAGACCAGGCGTGGGAGGCCATCTTGGTAAAAATAGGGTGGCTAGGAGGTTAGGGATGACGAAGGAAGCTGAGAGCAAAAATTATTTTTGGAAAAGCTGCAATTACAGAATGAGGTTTTGGCTTTGAATGTAGAGGGTTGTTTGTGCATCTGCGTGGACACATCGTACTGTAAAAAGACTTTGGTTTCAGAAGTGGCTCTGGCAAGGAGTGTCTGCTGAAATAATAAGGAATGTGTAGGAAGCAATACTGCTCCCACTTGGTGCACCCATAGTCATTATCCCTGTAGTTTTCAGAGGTCTGGAAGAACCAGTCTGGGGCTGCAGGTAGCCTAGTGGTTAGAGCGTTGGGCCTGTAACCGAAAGGTTGCTGGATTGAATCCCCGAGCTGACAAGGTAAAAATATGTTGTTTTTATTTTTATTTATTTAGTCATTCCGCCCCTGAACAAGGGAGTTAACCCACTGTTCCCCGGTAGGCCATCATTGTAACTAAGAATTTGTTCTTAACTGACTTGCCTAGTTAAATAAAGGTAATATAAAAAATAAACATTTAAAAACTGGAGGACACTAACCAGGAAACAGGCTAAGAGCAGCCTTCATCTTATGGCTTGCACCTACCCATTACTCTTGGTGAACACTTAAGAGGAATGGGCTAGGGAAGATGGTCTCAGAACAAAGTGGAATTGAGCCCATGAACAGAACAGTAGGCTGAAGGTAGGTCGAAGGGTAGTCTGTAGCTCAAAACCCATATTGAGTTGTCTTAGCTTTCTGGAAGGTCTTCACAGTCAGAGGAGAGAGGACTACTCACCACTTCGTCTGAGGTAAAATCAATGAAGCCCGGCAGAATCAGGAAGTCGCTGAAAGACAGACAGAGCAAGAGGTCAGGGGTCAAGGTTTACAGGTTGTCATGGCTAAAGAAAGATGGCTTAAGACAAGAGGACTACAAGATTCATAGTGCAATGCAACTGCCAGCCAACTGGTGACAGTGGGTCAGAAGTGGCCTATAAAAAACCCTCACCCTTTTCCCCACCCAATTTCAAAGTTTACAAGTACCTCCACCATGTTGGAGTTGGGTCCAAAGCAAGAAGTGTTGAAAGCCAAAAGGGGAATATGTGCTAATTAGCCCCTAGAAGTGCCACTTCGACCGAGCCTGGTAACGATATAGGGAAAACTAGTTCTCGCAACAGTTGAGGAGTCTGACCCGAAAGTTGCCGGTGATATACATTTGAATAAAACTAAACTACAAGTGAGTTTGCGTTAAGAACTAATAGAAAATGTCTTGATCCCAAAAATTGTACGTTCATAAGTTCGCCCTCTAGTGATCGCTGATCAAGCTGCCCCTTCCCTCCCTTTGCCTTGTACTCTAGTCTAAAGAGAAGCATCTGGGGTTCAACTTCATTTCTTAGACTGTATGAACACATTTGCTCTCTACCGCTCTCTCTCTGCCTGCCATTGAGACATAGGGAGAAATAAGGATGATGGGTGTTTTTCAGATGGGTGGATCTGGTGGTTTGGCAGATGGGTGTGAAAACACACAGACTGGACAGAGAGAGAGACGAATAAGTGTGTCTTTGTCTGAGAGAGAGACGGGGAAAAAGTGAAAACCAGAATAAGATGGAGGAGAGCAGGAGAGAATGGCTCTAAATCAGAACGGGAGGAGAGAGCGAGAGAAACAAAAACTGAAAGAGAGAGAATGGCCCCCTGTCCTTTATCATGCGTCAGACCATTCCCCTCTCTCCTCCGCCTGTGTGGGTGAAATGATGGGGCCTAAAACATGTCTACCAAACAGGACAGGGAGGGGTCCTCCTGCAACCGCCAGACACCTCACAAACATCAACACAGTCTGGGACAGGGAGGCAGAGGGGAAAACATCTGCCAGCATTTAAGGAAACCACAAACCTCTGCTGATTCTGGATCAGCTCTCTCAAGCCAGACAAACCCCTAACCAGCATGAGCCAAATGGTAAAAAGTGTCACTGGATCAGTTGATAAGCGGCCATTTTATTTATTTCGAGTTTTTGGATTTGCCACCAATTTCCACTACAGAATACAGTGGTCACTTGGGTTTAACCTGTAACCTATACTTAAGTGGCCAGGTTAACCCAGAATGCAACAGAAAATATGTGGAAAATAGGATCTTGATGAGTAAGACCTAGATTAGGCCTTCCCTTGTGGAGATGGCACTCCACCTAAAAGCAATGAAATTGTTTTTTTTTGTCCAGGTTCAAATGTATGTTTTGTCCACAGGAGTAAATTATTATATACGGCATTCGAGAAGAACCAACTAGTGTGTGACTTGGCACAAGTGACACATTAGAGTTTCAAATACCAAAGACAACACTGGATACCTTTTAATATGGTTTGCATTCGAATGTTGAATATGGACAAATGCATGTGGCCCAGACAACCACAAACTGCCCGAGTTAGACATTATTATGACCCTTCAACCACTAAGTGGAGAAGGTGGGTAGATGTGATTTAGAGTGCACTTACCTGTCTAGTCTTGCATACTATTAATGTAGAAATATCTATTGCATGACATGTCTGTTATTAAAACAGTTTCAGCCCTAGTAATGCTGGGTGCGACTTGATTCAGCTTCATTTCATGCAAGACCATTTTTGACACGAGCCTGGAGAGCACTACTTCATAACGTTGTTCTACGCTACACTTCTGCAAAGGCAGTGCACTACACATGTATAATTATGTCACGATTGTAATCTTTTCATTTCTCGTCCCTTTGTCACGTAAGTGGTTTGAGAATACATTGTCTTCTACACCAATGTCCCGGGGGAGAATTGCGTTGGAGAGATGAGGGGGTTGAATGGGGCTAATTAGAAGCCGAGGATAATTAGGTGGCTGTGATCATAAGACATCATCATGGAATCACCCCATGAAGACATTGACAGAAAATGACTGCATTGATGAATTCTTTATGACAGGGGTAATATATGATAATATCATGCAGCAGAGTCATCTGCTGTACTAGAAAATGTTGAGTTGCTGAAAGAATATTCATCCAGCTTGGTGAAATGTCCTTGAGACCCCGACAGAACATCTCAGCTCACCCTGGCGAACACTTTCCTAAGGGAGCGTGTTTTCAGCTCCAACGTGTTTTGGTGTGGACAGTAAACCTGCCAGATTACAGCAGCAACAGGTGAGCAAACACCTCAAAGCCAGTAGGCTTAGCCAGATGCATTCTCACTGGCTCTTTCTCAATTCATCATGCCTCCGATTCCTTGCATCCTCTCTCCTCGCTTCCTCCTCAAAATACATTGGAGAAGAAAGTCCAAGGGGAGTGACTCTGGACCTTCTTTAATACGGTTAAAAAGGAGCCGAGGAGATAGGGAAAGACGAATTGAGACTGAGCCACTGTCGCTACGGTCCTGGGTTGCCATGTTTGCCATGGTGGAGACACAGCTGTATGATACAGGTAATATGGGCCCAGATGTGGTGCAAAGGAGGGCATCCTCACTTCCTCTGATGCCGTCCCCCGAGACGCTCACATGACAGTACCTCGGGCTGGTCATGTGCTCTGCCTTGCCTTTAAGCAGGACGTGCTTCATTAAGGAGTGGAGGGACGTGCCGGTATCACACACACACACATACATTGCCTAATCAATTAACCCCTGTGAACTGGGACTAACTCTCCATTCAAATGTGTAGTGTAAATAGTGAATACTCTTATTGTGTGGAAGTTAAGTCTGAACCATAACATGTAGTCATTTAGCAGACGCTCTTATCCAGCGCAACAAACAGGAGCAATTAGGGTTAAACTGGAAGAAACAACATGGTTGAGTTGTACCTGCTTGTTGTCTAAATATTGTTTGTCTCACAATCGCCACATAATCGGTTTAGAATGAACAGGGTATCCATTTAATATAATGATTTTGTTTTACTTCTACCCCCTTTTTTCTCCCCAATTTCATGATATTCCATTGGTAGTTACAGTCTTGTACGATTGCTGCAACTCCCCTACGGACTGTGTTTAGGCGAAGGTCAAGAGCCATGCGTCCTCCAAAACACGACCCTGCCAAGCCGCACTGCTTCTTGACACACTGCTCACTTAACCCAGAAGCCAGCCGCACCAATGAGTCGGAGGAAACACCGTCCAACTGGCGACCGTGTCAGCTTGCAGGCGCCTGGCTCGCCAGAGCACTGCTGCACCATTTGAGAGGCCCTAGGGTATTCATTTAATCTGTAACATAGGTTCCCTACTAAATGGCACCCTATTCCCTATGGTCAAAAGTAATGCACTATGTAGGGGACAGGGTACCATTTGGGACGGAGCCACATATAGTCAGAAGACATAGGCTACAACATCCACACAAGGACGTGAATGTTACTCTATTTTAACAAGTAGGTGTTGGAAGCATTTTATAGCAGTTAGTGATTTTTGTCAAGTCCTCTAGCCAGAAGTATGTTCAAGAAGCAAAACGATACACAGAGTTTTGGGCAACAGTCTTGGGCAAAGGGGTGAAATTAGTGAAGTTGCTTGCTGTGCCAACATACCAATGCAATGACCGTCTGCCATATAGGGGCAGCCCAATGCTTTGCTTGTTGAAATCAAGTTAGTTTTAAACAGAGTGAAAGTGAATTGAGGGTTATTCAGTAACCGATGCTTCCGGTTTGGAGCGAGCAGTCGCACTACGCTTCGCTCCACAGGTAATATTACACTTCACTACATTACAACGGCTTGATTTGTTTGATCTGAGCAATTCTTCTTAGCTAGCTACATAGCCGTCTTTGTATCAAAGATAATTGTGTAATTTAGAGTAATTGAGTAATTATCGAGGCAAGCTATCTTCGTCCTCCTAACGTAGTCAACACTGCTAGCTGCTAGCTAGCTAGTCATCACTGCTAGCTAGCCAACTTCTACCGACTAGCAGCACTGTAGAAACTATTACATTACAACGTAACGACTTGATTAGTGTGGTGTTAGTGTTAGTTAGCCAGCTACATAGTTGTCTTTGCTGTCTCTGTATCTAAGATAATTGTGTAGTTTGAGTAATTATCGAGGTGAGCTAGCCAGCCGCGACGCCAGACTTAGTCAACACACCTAGTCATCATTAACCCACTGCTAGCTAGCCAACCGTTACCGACTAGCAGCGCTGTAGATACTAATACTTTACAACGGAACGATTTGACTAGTGCAGTGTTAGCTAGCTAGCTACTTAGTTGTCTTTGTCATAGCTTGATAATTGTGTAGTCTAGTAATTACCGAGGTTAGCTAGCCAGCCATCGAGGTTAGCTAGCCAGCTATTTCCGTCCCCCGCGACGCCATTTTTCCTAACCCAGCCAACTATTACCGACGAGCAGCATTGTAGAAACTAAATACATTACAAGGAACGTCTTGATTAGTGTTATGTTAGCTAGCTAGCTACAAAGTTGCTTTGTATCATGACATGGTGTAGTACTGAAACTATCGAGGTTACCTAGCCAGCTACACGTTCAAAGTCAACAACGCAGCCACTGCTAGCTAGCCTACTCCACCAGCCAGCAGTACTGTATCATTTTAGTCAATAAGATTTTTGCAACGTAAGCTTAACTTTCTGAACATTCGAGACGTGTAGTCCACTTGTCATTCCAATCTCCTTTGCATTAGCGTAGCCTCTTCTGTAGCTTGTCAACTATGTGTCTGTCTATCCCTGTTCTCTCCCCTCTGCACAGGCCATACAAACGCTCCACACCGCGTGGCCGCTGCCACTCTAACCTGGTGGTCCCAGCGCGCACGACCCACGTGGAGTTCCAGGTCTCCGGCAGCCTCTGGAACTGCCGGTCTGCGGCCAACAAGGCTGAGTTCATCTCAGCCTATGCTACCCTCCAGTCCCTAGACTTCCTGGCGCTGACGGAAACATGGATTACCACAGATAACACTGCTACTCCTACTGCTCTCTCCTCGTCTGACTACGTGTTCTCGCATACCCCTAGAGCATCGAGCCAGCGGGGTGGTGGCACTGGAATCCTCATCTCTCCCAAGTGGACATTCTCTCTTTCTCCCCTGACCCATCTGTCTATCTCCTCATTTGAATTCCATGCTGTCACAGTTACCAGCCCTTTCAAGCTTAACATCCTTATCATTTATCGCCCTCCAGGTTCCCTTGGAGAGTTCATCAATGAGCTTGACGCCTTGATAAGTTCCTTTCCTGAGGATGGCTCACCTCTCACAGTTCTGGGTGACTTTAACCTCCCCACGTCTACCTTTGACTCATTCCTCTCTGCCTCCTTCTTTCCACTCCTCTCCTCTTTCGACCTCACCCTCTCACCTTCCCCCCCTACTCACAAGGCAGGCAATACGCTTGACCTCATCTTTACTAGATGCTGTTCTTCCACTAATCTCATTGCAACTCCCCTCCAAGTCTCCGACCACTACCTTGTATCCTTTTCCCTCTTGCTCTCATCCAACACTTCTCACTCTGCCCCTACTCAGATGGTATTGCGCCGTCCCAACCTTCGCTCTCTCTCTCCCGCTACTCTCTCCTCTTCCATCCTATCATCTCTTCCCTCTGCTCAAACCTTCTCCAACCTATCTCCTGATTCTGCCTCCTCAACCCTCCTCTCCTCCCTCTCTGCATCCTTTGATTTCCTCTGTCCCCTATCCTCCAGGCCGGCTCGGTCCTCCCCTCCTGCTCCGTGGCTCGACGACTCACTGCGAGCTCACAGAACAGGGCTCCGGGCAGCCGAGCGGAAATGGAGGAAAACTCGCCTCCCTGCGGACCTGGCATCCTTTCACTCCCTCCTCTCTACATTTTCCTCTTCTGTCTCAGCTGCTAAAGCCACTTTCTACCACTCTAAACTCCAAGCATCTGCCTCTAACCCTAGGAAGCTCTTTGCTACCTTCTCCTCCCTCCTGAATCCTCCTCCCCTCCTCCCTCTCTGCGGATGACTTCGTCAACCATTTTGAAAAGAAGGTTGACGACATCCGATCCTCGTTTGCTAAGTCAAACGACACCGCTGGTCCTGCTCACACTGCCCTACCCTGTGCTTTGACCTCTTTCTCCCCTCTCTCTCCAGATGAAATCTCGCGTCTTGTGACGGCCGGCCGCCCAACAACCTGCCCACTTGACCCTATCCCCTCCTCTCTTCTCCAGACCATTTCCGGAGACCTTCTCCCCTACCTCACCTCGCTCATCAACTCATCCTTGACCGCTGGCTACGTCCCTTCCGTCTTCAAGAGAGCGCGAGTTGCACCCCTTCTGAAAAAACCTACACTCGATCCCTCCGATGTCAAAAACTACAGACCAGTATCCCTTCTCTCCAAAACTCTTGAACGTGCCGTCCTTGGCCAGCTCTCTTGCTATCTCTCTCAGAATTACCTTCTTGATCCTAATCAGTCAGGTTTCAAGACTGGGCATTCAACTGAGACTGCTCTTCTCTGTGTCACGGAGGCTCTCCGCACTGCTAAAGCTAACTCTCTCTCCTCTGCTCTCATCCTTCTAGACCTATCTGCTGCCTTTGATACCGTGAACCATCAGATCCTCCTCTCCACCCTCTCCGAGCTGGGCATCTCCGGCGCGGCCCACGCTTGGATTGCGTCCTACCTGACAGGTCGCTCCTACCAGGTGGCGTGGCGAGAATCTGTCTCCGCACCACGTGCTCTCACCACTGGTGTCCCCCAGGGCTCTGTTCTAGGCCCACTCCTATTCTCGCTATACACCAAGTCACTTGGCTCTGTCATATCCTCACATGGTCTCTCATATCATTGCTATGCAGATGACACACAATTAATCTTCTCCTTTCCCCCTTCTGACAACCAGGTGGCGAATCGCATCTCTGCATGTCTGGCAGACATATCAGTGTGGATGACGGATCACCACCTCAAGCTGAACCTCGGCAAGACGGAGCTGCTCTTCCTCCCGGGGAAGGACTGCCCGTTCCATGATCTCGCCATCACGGTTGACAACTCCCTTGTGTCCTCCTCCCAGAGTGCTAAGAGCCTCGGCGTGACCCTGGACAACACCCTGTCGTTCTCCACTAACATCAAGGCGGTGACCCGATCCTGTAGGTTCATGCTCTACAACATTCGCAGAGTACGACCCTGCCTCACACAGGAAGCGGCGCAGGTCCTAATCCAGGCACTTGTCATCTCCCGTCTGGATTACTGCAACTCGTTGTTGGCTGGGCTCCCTGCCTGTGCCACTAAACCCCTACAACTCATCCAGAACGCCGCAGCCCGTCTGGTGTTCAACCTTCCCAAGTTCTCTCACGTCACCCCGCTCCTCCGCTCTCTCCACTGGCTTCCAGTCGAAGCTCGCATCCACTACAAGACCATGGTGCTTGCCTACGGAGCAGTGAGGGGAACGGCACCTCCGTACCTTCAGGCTCTGATCAGGCCCTACACCCAAACAAGGGCACTGCGTTCATCCACCTCTGGCCTGCTTGCCTCCCTACCTCTGAGGAAGCACAGTTCCCGCTCAGCCCAGTCAAAACTGTTCGCTGCTCTGGCACCCCAATGGTGGAACAAGCTCCCTCACGACGCCAGGACAGCGGAGTCAATCACCACCTTCCGGAGACACCTGAAACCCCACCTCTTTAAGGAATACCTGGGATAGGATAAAGTAATCCTTCTAACCCCCCCGTAAAAGATTTAGATGCACTATTGTAAAGTGGTTGTTCCACTGGATATTATAAGGTGAATGCACCAATTTGTAAGTCGCTCTGGATAAGAGCGTCTGCTAAATGACTTAAATGTAAATGTAAAGTAAAAACAAGTGAATATGAAATGAGCAGATAAAGAAAGGGCCTTAGGATATAAGTGCAGTCAGATTTCATTACTAGATAGTGATTGAATGTCTCAAAGAATCAAATAGCAGTTCATGCACTATGATTCTTCAGAGCAGTTAAAGATGCAGTCATATCATTACCGGAAGCAAATATCATCCTATGGTGCAGATCAGGTTAATGAATCAAACCCCACCACCCCTGCCATAGTCATTCATCCATATAGATCAGTGGTTTCCTCAGCCAGCTAAAAATGTACATAATACAATTGGTGGCGAATGTGGTATTTACTTTTGCCAAATTCATCAACATGGTACCTTATTGATTCAAATCTATTTTTAATGGGACAATCATTTGCTTCCCCTATATGAACTCATCATTTGGAGACAAGAGGTTTTTACAGTATAGTGTATATAGTGTCATAATGGTTGAAAAGTCAACCGTTTTACTCACTTGTAAGTCAACCCGTCGCCTTTAGAGCATAGCTCTTCTGCCGTTTGACCATCAGCGACAACAGACTGTTGTTGAGCAGATCTGCGATTCAAAACGTGTTGGCCATCATTACAAAGCGCCGCCCGCATATCGTCCATCATCGCTTGCGCTTAGGTTTGGACAGTTCGAGAGCGTACTTGCACAATACGGTTCTATTTGGAATTTGTATTGTGGTTGAACTGAACTTACTTGTAGGTGAGGCCGTCTCCAATGGAGAAAAGCTGTTGTGCGGAGAGTCCATCTTCTGGGACATAGCCCGTACCACCACTGATCAGGTAATCAGCCATGCTGTCAAATGAAAAGGATGACAAGCAGGCATTAGATTGTAGCCATCGTTTCATGTGTAACATTCGATGCATTTTCAAATATAATTAGCCCTCAATAGATGAAGGGTTAAAAGGTGACGACGCTTTGCGCCTGTGAATGACTATTAGTGCTGAGTGATTAACCCAAAACGTTGTTTAAACAAGGCATTTCATTCAGGTTTTTCCTGTGATATCAAAACGCATATTGCGCAGTTTCTCTAGAGACAAATGATATCAAGCCCGAACTGTTCGATGTAGTAGGGAGTTGTAGTTTCCAAAAGGCCAATGTTCTACATAGTTTAGCATGGAAAACGTGGTATTTACCTATAATGACCATAATCCATTGCATGCCTACTTGTCCATCTGTGTTTCTTTTAGCTTGCTACATTAAAGAGACAAGAATGCTCGATTGAAAGGAGAGCAGTTGCTTCACGAGGTACACTACACCAAAAGTATGTGGACACCTGCTCGTCCGAACATCTCATTCCAAAATCATGGGCATAAATATGGACACATTGCTGCTACAACAGCCTCCACTCATGAAAAACAGCCCCAGATCATTATTCATCCTCTACAAAACTTAACAGTTAGCACTATACATTCAGGCAGGTAGCGTTCTCCTGGCATCCGCCAAACCCAGATTCGTCCATCGGACTGCCAAATGGTGAAGCATGATTCCAGAGTCCAATGGCAGCGAGCTTTACACCACTCCAGCAGGTGTGTCCACATACACAAAAGTATCTCTACCTGAAATCGATTGTTGGTATTCAGCAGTCAAAAAAGTATGCCGTTGAAGAAATACTAAAATTGTGATTTTGTCAGACAGCAGCTCTATAGAGGTGAGATGACTTGAAATAAAATAGTCATCAAATAAAACAAATGTAATATACAGAACTGAAATATTGTATTGAAGTAAAATATGTGAATAAATGGTTAAGTGATAAGCAGTAATCACAGCCACTACCATCATGGACATTTTATTCACCGTTTCATTATGTGTTGTTATTATCGAACCGGAAATCAAAAACATGACTTTTTTTTTAATAGTCAAACTGATACCTAACCGACCTCACAAGCACATATCGCTGCGCACTAACGACTACGCGGTTTCAACATGTGGATGACCCACTAACATCTATAAGAAACCTTTCTATTAGAGGAGGCATGCTGGCAAAATATGGCCTCACGAAATTAACCCCTTCATGCACTGTTGTGTAAATACCCATGCCAAAAATAGCAGCAACACTAATGTTAGCTACATGTTTAAATAAAACACGTTGCTATACATTTTTTCATGTTTGATTTTTTTTTAACTGGATAAACACCAGGAAAAGAGAGCACACTCATGTTATCTTTATTGCTTCTGGTGGTTGTCCATGCAAACAAAACAGCCATCAAGCGACACTATGAGCTAACAACTCATGTTAAACAATGATCTGTTTAGCAAAAACATTTCCTTCAAGCACATATTTATCCAGACTACCTACACAGTGTCCTGGAGAGCTGCTGAAAGGATGCCTTGAGCAATGTCTGTCAATACCGTAGCTAGCTACAGTAGTTAGCTAGCACTTCCTAACGTTAACTGGCTACTGTACAGCTGAGTACCCAACAATGGTTACAATGCCTTGAGCACAAAATACACGTGGGGAGAATAAAACATAGCTATATTAACAATTAATGACGAATCTAGCCAACTGTCCGCAGCCTAAGTATTTATAGATTTCCATCCATCATATAATGTCTTTAACATATCGTTTGCAATGTATTTTATCACCAAAGCTGCACTATAAATTAGCCATCTAATTTCTTGCCACGCAGGTGAAAAATGATCAGAGCGAGTGCGTTATTCAGCAGGAGCATGTGTCAGCTAGCGGTAGCCGGCTAGCTAACGTGTTTCAACTCATTACTGAAGATGGTCTGTATTCTATGAAATTAGCCACCTCACCACGTTCTTAGTCTCACTTACAGTTACCTAATGTTAGTTACGGTAAGAAAATGTGAAACAAAATAATTAATTCCAGCCCGTTTTCTACCTCTTGAAGCTGACCACGTTGAAGGTGTTCGGAAATGCGAACTTTCCAGCTGTAGCTAGTTAGCAAGTCCAAAATGAGCGGAAGCAAAGTGTTCTTTCTCTATTGTGGAGGGAACCAACCCACAATTAATTCCCCTGCTACAAACTCAAGTGATGATGCGAGGCTGGTCCAAATTTGATTGCCTGTCGCTGCTACAGTGTAACGACGTTATGAAGAGGAATATTTTCGCAGAAGCCTCGAAAATGGATGCGTCACATCCCCTCTCCTCCCACGTGGGGCTCTCATTGAATTCGAAAACATGAGGGTAAAAATCTCAACTCAATCACAGATTTTGCAGGTTAGTGAGATTATGTCCTTGTAATTTCTGTAATATACCTAATATCTGCACTGCAGAATGCAGACCATACATCTTTTGGAGGAGAAAAGCATGCATTTAGGTTACAGGGAAATTGGCACTATAGTCTGGCAGTGCCAATGTCCATATATTATCATTTTATAACCCACATATAACCACATAAACAGCAGGCCCTCCTACCATCCGTTTTTGGAATATTATGCCTTAGGGCTTCTACTATCAGGATCAGTCAAGAATCTTAAATTATTAAATCAATTTTATAATGCTTATCTACTTATCAATCTAAACTGACTTTTGTATTTTGACAAAACCCACAAATCAACTATTCTCGGATGGTTCAGTGAGGTGCAACGTTTGGGGGTATTAACTGAACAGCACCACTGTCAGATTTACAAGTCACATGCAACCAGTTACTAGTAACCAATTATACGGATGGCAGTGGCATTTTCTAGTCTAGATTGATCTCAACTGACCAGTAGAGCCAGCCAGGCTACATACCTCCTTAAATAGCCTAGATCACATTTTACACATTTACAGTAGATGAGGCTACACATTGATGGAATTTACCCTCATTTTCTCCTTCTTATCTTATTTATCATGGCCTATGACTTTCACTTTCAAATACAGGACAGACTGTTTAAAACAGAAAGAGAGAATGGCCCTGTCCGTTATCATCTGTCGAGACCATTCAGATAATAAAAGCACAAAAGCCAATAGACAGACCATTGGCATTCAAGCTGACGGATTTGGGAGAATCAGACTGAATTATTTAGGCGTGGCCTATTGTACTGTATGTTGACCTGTGAATCCACAAGCATTGCGTACCGAACAGTCCCACACTCTCCCATGTCTGTGATGGTTCAGGGTTGGGAAGAGGAGTACACACACACACACACACACACACACACACACACACACACACACACACACACACACACACACACACACGTACACAGACAGATGAAGTAGACCACCCTCACAAGCACACACTTTTGTAAAAGTAGGACGGACAGCACACTGCTGTCACTGACAGACAATTGCAACCTACCATCAGGCAAGCAGTGTCGCAATAAAGCGAGCCTTGTTCTTCCTTCTCACCATTGTTTCCTGGACAGTGGGGAATTCTAACCCATGCACTCTTGATCCTGTGCATGAAATGGAGTGGGACTGCTGTAACTGTGTGCACTCAACCAACACACAGATATTCAGAGCAAATAAACCAAATGCATTTGTAATGGTGACTAGTGATCCACCCTGCATTAAAACAGAATTCGCCCCAAGTACACTTATCATGGGGATGTATATTGTCCCTTGGCCTACTCCCTGTGTGGCACTATTCCAGGAGCCCCTCCTCCAGTACTAAGCAAAGCACAGAGGGCCTTCCCAGCCTTGACAAGTACCAAGGTGATCTGGCGGGTACTGTGTCTGTGCGTGAGTTCATTGCTTTAAATGTGGGTCACCCACAATATGGGTCAGAGATTCCTCTATGCACACCCGGTAGCTATTTCAAGCATTGATCCCATTAAGCTCTCCACCTGCTGCCCTAGCTGCAAGGCATAAGGGGGACCTGCCACTCCGAAAATAGCCTTGAGGCAGTTTCTGTTGTTTTGACATCAGAGTACGCCACTGAATCATAACTTTTCAATGTGTTTAGTGGCCGCCCTCAGAATGACTCACCATAAACCATATTGCCATATTAAACACAGGCGTCCTAGAGCTTCATTACAGGCTAACAGGGAGATTTAACTTCCAGGTTATTTACAAGCCAGGCTAAACACAGGGCTATGTGGCAGTGTAAACTGATACTACTCAATGGGCTATTTTACATATTGTAACCATGGTGAAAGCAGAGTAATGAAAAGTAGTCAAAAGACGTGGGATGAACTAATGCTACAGCTTGAATGCTCACTAGTCAAATATACACTGAGTGTACAACAAATCAGAAACACCTGCTCTTTCCATGACATAGACTGACCAGGTGGATCCAGATGAAAGCTATGATCCCTTATTGATGTCACTTATTACATCCACTTCAATCAGTGTAGTTGAATGGGAGGAGACAGGTTAAATAAGGATTTCTAAGCATTGAGACATTGATTGTGTGTGTGTGCCATTCAGAGGGTGAATGGGCAAGATAAAATATGTAAGTACCTTTGAACAGGGTATGCTAGTAGGTGCGAGGCCACCGGTTTGAGTGTCTCAAGAAGTGCAACGATGCTGGGTTTTCATGCTCAACAGTTTCCCATGTGTAGCAATTATGGTCCACCACACAAAGGACATCCAACCAACTTGACTGTGGGAAGCATTGGAGTCAACATGGGCCAGCGTCCCTTTGGAATGCTTTCGAAACCTTGTCGATGCTCCGACGAATTGAGGCTGTTCTGAGGGCAGGACAGCTCATAATAATGGCTGGAAGGGAGTAAATGGAATGGCATTAAACACATTAAAACCATGTGTTTGATGTATTTGATACCATTGGCTCAAGCCAATACCATGAGCCCGTCCTCCCCAATTAGGTGCCACCAACCCCCTGTGGTGCAACTCCAACTCAGGTTGGATTTCAACATGAGTCAGCTCCAGAGTTGCTACCCAAGTAAACTATTCTACATTTCTGCAAGTATCTAAAAATCTTCTTTGCCTGGCCCTTCACTAATATGTTGTTCTTTTCAAATGGATGCCAGTTTATTTCACAAAGTAATACTCTAGTACAGCTTTAACCATAATCTTGCTTTGCCTGACTCACCTCTCGGGGCCAAAGCCAGCCTGGATGCGGGTGGCGCTGTATCGCTGGGCGGCCGTCTCATGCCCGTGGCCATGGGGGCTGAGGCGGAAGAGGTGCTCTGTGTCTTGGGGTGAGGGGTTGGAGCTGGGCCGGGGTAGCTCAGTGTCCCCTACGATCCTCCGGTAGTCCATCTGGTGGCTGTCCCGCTCTCCATCCACCCCAAAGTGTTCGTAGCCGTACCCCTCCATGTTGGGTCCAATTGCCAAGCTCTCTTGCTCCAGTCTCTCACTCTGGTCGGTGACCTCACCGTCGCCCTCTGACCCTTCTGTTGGTGACGTCCCTCAAGTGGACTCAAGTCACGTAGGGACTGGGTGTCCCTGATCCGGCCTACCAGCTCAAAACAATTCCCACAGAACAGAAAGGATTAGAACGATCTCAGCCAACCAACCAGACGAGTCAAAGGAGCTGAGGACCTGAGTTTGAAAAACAGAGCTACTTGTGAGAGACACAACACATTCTCTGGTTCAACACATTCTTATCTTGGTCTCATAGCTCCAATGTTGTCTTGACCGTCAACTTTGTTGTCGAATCCCAGGTCAGATACAAAAATACTCCGAGAGATATGAGAGAGAGAGAGACAGAAAGAAGATAGTTATGGCCCTCCCTCCCTGTCTCTGCGCAGGGTGCACCTGCTAACCAACCCACAGTGTCCTCTAGGCGTGTCAGGAGAGGGTGTCACCGTGGTAATGCTCCTGCCGAGATGGCGTCGTCGTGGAAATGATACCGGAGAGGCTTGTCGTCGTGGAGTCGTTGCCGTCCCAACGTTCCCCTTTCCCCTGTGAGAGAACTAACACCCACTGACCTGACTGAAGGGAGATTGTGGTGGGAATGGGAGGAGTGAGATGGCAGAGAGAAAGGGCCCAGACTAATAGAGGGAGGGAGAGGTGGATAGAAAGAAAGAAAGAAAGAGAATGCCTGCAGGGATAGAGGAGAAGCAGAACGGGATACTCAGTGTTTTTTTGTCCAGTCAAGTGCTGCTCTATGAATCTCTCTCTGCGTACAGCTTAACCCTGTTTTCTGTCAGTGGCACACGTCACTTTCACAAAGAGGATTGGAGAATTAGAGTACACTGGGCAGGAGATACATGCAGGAGGCAGAGAGGGCACTTAAACACACTCAAAACAGACTAGCACTGTCGCCAATGTGTGTGTGTGTCTGTGTGTGTGTGTGCGTGTGTGTGGCCGTGGGACAAACCCACAGTAATATACAAGAATTCCACAAACTGCTTGAGATAGTACCAAAGTATGGCCTTGAGGAGGATGCCTGGCTTGCCTTGGACACAGACAGGTTCAGGGACGTACAAACAGTGCTCACACTGCACCACAGGAGAGAGTATAGCTAACACAAGGGTGACAGCTTCTTACATAGCCCCTGAAATACGCCTCAAATGTTCAGTACAATCTACAGCATATGCACAGTACAAACCATTCTGCTCCCAAAAACTGTGTGTGGATGTACCTTTATATAGGACAGTTTGAGGCCTGTACTCTTAACATCTTCCTGACAGTGTTTTACAAGCTTACAAAATAGAATGTTAAAGGCTCATTTGACTGGAGCATGGAGCTAGCTATAGCATCAAAGTAGTGGGTTCAATTCCAGCATGGGCCCCACATAGTGAATACTGTATAGTAGGCCTATACGGTGCATTCAGAAAGTATTCAGACCCCTTGACTTTTTCCACATTTTGTTACGTTACAGCCTTATTCTGAAATGGATTCACATTTTTTCCCCCTCATCAATCTACACACAATACCCCATAATTGCAAAACAAAAACAGCATTTTAGAAATGTTTGCTAATAAAAATGGAATTATCACATTTACATAAGTACTCAGACCCTTTACTCAGTACTTTGTTGAAGCAAACTCCCTCGAGTCTTCTTGGGTATGACGCTACAAGCTTTGCACACCTGTATTTAGGGAGTTTCTCCCATTCTTCTCTGCAGATCCTCTGAAACTCTGTCAGGTTGGATGGAGAGTGTTGCTGCACAGCTTTTTTCAGGTCTCTCCAGAGATGTTACTTCGGGTTCAAGTCTGGGCTCTGGCTGGGCCACTCAAGGACATTCAGAGCCTTGTCCCGAAGCCACTCCTGCGTTGTCTTGGCTATGTGCTTAGGGTCATTGTCCTGTTGGAAGGTAAACCTTTACCCCAGTCAGGTCCTGAGCGCTCTGGAGCAGGTTTTCATCAAGGATCTCTCTGTACTTTGCGTTCATTTTTCCCTCGATCCTGACAAGTCACCCAGTCCCTCCCGCTAAAAACATCTGCACAGCATGATGCTGCCACCACCATGCTTCACCGTAGGGATGGTGCCAGGTTTTCTCCAGACGTGAAGCTTGGCATTCAGGCCAAAGAGTTCAATCTTGATTTCATCAGACCAGAGAATGTTGTTTCTCATGGTCTGAGAGTCTTTAGGTGCCTTTTGGCAAACTCCATGTGCCTTTTACTGAGGAGTGGCTTCCGTCTGGCCACTCTACCATAAAGGCCTGATTGGTGGAGTGCTGCAGAGATGGTTGTCTTTCTGGAAGGTTCTCCTATCTCCACAGAGGAACTCTGGAGCTCTGTCAGAGTGACCATCGGGTTCTTGGTCACCTCCCTGACAAAGGCCCTTCTCCCCCAATTGGTCAGTTTGGCCAGGTGGACAGCTCTAGGGAGAGTCTTGGTGGTTCCAAACTTCCATTTGAGAATGACGGAGGCCACTGTGTTCTTGGGGACCTTCAATGCTGCAGACATTTTTTGGTATCCTTCCCCAGATCTGTGCCTTGACACAATCCTGTCTCGAAGCTCTGCGGACAATTCCTTCGATTTCATGGCTTGGTATTTTCTCTGACATGCACTGTCAACTGTGAGACCTTATATAGACAGGTGTGTGCCTCTCCAAATCATGTCCAATCAATTTAATTTACCACAGGTGGACTCCAATCAAGTTGTAGAAACATCTCAAGGATTATCAATGGAAAAAGGATGCACCTGAGCTCAATATCGAGTCTTATTGCAAAGGTTCTGAATACTTATGTAAATAAGGTATTTCTGTGTTTTATTCTTTATAAATGTACAAACATTTCTAAAACCTGTTTTCGCTTTGTCATTATGGGGTATTGTGTGTATATTGATGAGGGAAAAAATTATTTAATCAATTTAGAATAAGGCTGTAATGTAACAAAATGTGGAAAAATTCTAGGGGTCTTAATACTTTCTGAATGCACTGTATATGTCGACAGAAAGTTGCAATGAGGAAAACATCTCTTAAATGGGCTCTTCTCTTCATTTCTTTTAAACAATGTCAGAGAAAGAGGCTGAGGACGAGAAAGGGAAAGAAATAGCTACCACTGAGAAAGAGGTATCTCCCCATCACCCCTTTCTCCCACTCGAGACCTGGTGTCTGAAAGGGATCAGAAACAGGTGACTGAGTGTTTGTGACAGTTGCTCAGACTCGAGGACGGAAAATCCTCTTATGCTGCCCGTGGAGAGCATAGCAACGCCCCATCCTTGTCTGTGCAGTCAAGCCCCCAGTCAACCTCTCCATGGAACCCTCTTTTCACAGCTAGGTTAACACTGGAGCCGAAGCCTAACGTGAGATCAGCACGCTTGTTACTCTAAACGTTCGTGGAAATCACACACTGCTATCTATGTGATATGCGTGTCAATTCAAGTTCAGATGTGCCTCTCTGTGTTGTTTACCTCGAAAGCATATATACAAATGCATGCATGCATGCATGCACGCACGCACGCACGCACGCACGCACGCACGCACGCACGCACGCACGCACACACACACACACACACACACACACACACTGGCATAGGGAGTTGGGTCACTTTAGTCCATTATTTGTACTCTGTCTTTGTGACCCTTCCGCTCATGTACTAATGTGTGTGAACCCCCCCACCCCACACATTCACTGGATTACCATAATGATAATGGGTCTCATGTGCAGTATGTGGCAAGGTGGTGTTGGCCGTACCCCTTTCCTGCAGTCAATGGCCAAAAGCGCCCTCTTTGGTCTCATGGGTAGAATGTTATTAATAAAAATTAATTATTATTATTTATTTATTTTACAACAAAAATCCAGTATTTTCTATGTCAAGCAGTTTTGTTATTGATTGAAACGTAGATGCTGGCAGTAGAGAAGCAGGTGCAGGTGGTAGGTTTAATATAACAAACATGGAACGATACAACATAGGAGTAGCATCTTGACATGAAACAAAGAAGCAATCCTGCCTGGGGAAAGAACACAATGGAGTGCCAGATAAAGGGGAGGTAATAAATGAGGTAATGGAGTCCAGGTGTGCCTCATGATGAAGCACAGGTGAGCGTAATGATGTTTGCCAGGACCGGTGGTTAGTAAACCGGGACTCCACACCAACCTTTGGGGACCACCCTTGAGGAGAGAGGTGAGAGGAGCGGCGATGGAGCTAAAGCTCCTGAGGAAACGGCCTTGGAACTTGGCAATCCACAAAAAAAACGTTGTAACCTGTTTATGGTGGTTGGGACTGGCCATAACCTGACTGCATCTACCTTCTTGACGTCCATCTTCACTCCTTGCGGGCTGATTTGGTAGTATAGGAAGGAGACAGCCTCCTGATGAAACTGGTATTTCTGAGCCTTGTCAAACAGTTGGTTAGCCAGAAGGCGTTCCAGGACTACTCGGACGTGAGCGATGTGATCCTATAAGGTAGCCGAGTAGACCAGGATGTCGTCGATATACACAACCACCTGACTTCTGAGCATATCCCAGAACACCTCATTGACAAATGCCTGGAACACTGACGGAGCATTGGCTAAGCCAAATGGCATCACCAAGTACTCGTAGTGACCAGACATCGTGCTTCCGTTCATCCCCCTCCCGGATGCAGATGAGATTGTATGCACTCCGCAGGTCCAGTTTGGTAAAGAACCGGGCCACGCGGAGCTGTTTGATGGCACCAATGGGAGAGGGTAACGGTACTTGGTGGTGATGTCATTGAGTCCTCTTGTAATCAATACATGGGCGTAACGCTCCATCCTTCTTGGCCATGAAGAAGAAGCCTGCAGAAGTGGACGTGTGGATGAAACCTTGTTGGAGCGCCTCATGGATGTACTCCATGGCCTTGGTTTCAGCCACCGACAGAGGGTAGATGCGTCTGGGTGGGGGCGCAGAGTCTGCAAGCAGGTCGATGGCAAAGTCCCAGGGGCGATGAGGAGGGAGACAGGTGGCGCAGGTTTTGGAAAATACCTTCCCCAGGTCCTGGTATACCTTCGGGATGTTGGGCTGAAGGGCAACCACAGGACTCTCAACCGGCGTGGAACCGAAGGGGATGGGAAAGCAGGCCCTTCGGCATTCGGGTGCCCAGTCCATGATTTTCATCCTTGACCATGAGATGGTGGGATTATGGCTTTGAAGCCAAGGGAGGCCGAGGATGATCTTGTGAGCTGGTGCACGGGTGATGAAGGGAATGTTCTCCTGATGGATGGACTCCACAGTGAGGGTGAGTGGTTCGGTGATGTGTGTGATGGTCCCGGGACCTAATGGCTGATTATCGAGGGCTTGAACATGGAAAGGAGAGGAGAGCAGGTATGAGGTGATGTTAAGAGAGGAGGCAACAGTCTGGTCAGTAAAGTTCCCCGCGGCACCGGAAACCACTAATGCTGTAGAAACAGACGCTGGCAGTAGAGAAACAGGTGCAGGTGGTAGGTTTAATATAACAAACGGAACAATACAACATAGGAGTAGCATCTTGACATGAAACACAGAAACAATACTGCCTGGGGAAAGAACACAATGGAGTGCCAGATAAAGGGGAGGTAATAAGTGAGGTAATGGAGTCCAGGTGTGCCTCATGATGAAGCGCAGGTGAGCGTAATGATATTTGCCAGGACCGGTAGTTAGTAAACCGGCGACGTCGAACGCCAGAGGGGATTAGCGGGAATAGACGTGACAGTGATGTAAATAAAGTGTAATATTGGGATGCAAACTCAACATTTCAACTCTATATCTGACATGGTACAGGTGTCTTCTTTTTTAAAGCCCATAACCATGTGTGTTGAGGTGTATACTTTGGTTTCAAAGTGTGTGTCACTGTGTGTGACCGTGATTTAGCCCACTGCAGTCTTATGTAACCATACCAAACGTAACATATCATACTCATTTGAGTGTCCTGGATTTACATTTACTGTTACGTACACTCTACACTGTGTATACAAAACATTAAGAACACCTTCCTAATATTGAGTTGCACCATCCGCTTTTGTTCTCAGAACAGCCTCAATTCTTCGGGGCATGGACTCGAAAGCACAAGGTGTCGAAAGCGTTCCACAGGGATGCTGGTCCATGTTGACTCCAATGCTTCCCACAGTTGTGTCAAGTTGGCTGGATGTCCTTTGGGTGATAGACCATTCTTGATACACACAGGAAACTGTTGAGTGTGAAAAACCCAGCAGCATTGCAGTTCTTGACACAAACCGTGCACCTGGTACCTACTACTAAACCCCAATCAAAGCCACTTAAATATTTTGTCTAGCCCATTCACCCTCTGAATGGCACACATACACAATCAATGTCAATTTTCTCAAGGCTTAAAAAATGTTATTTGACCTGTCTTCTCCCGTTCATCTACACTGATTGAAGTAGTATAGTGACATCAATAAGGGATCATAGCTTTCACCTGAATTCACCTAGTCAGTCTATGTCATGGAAAGAGCGAGTGTTCTTAATGTTTTGTATACTCAATGTATGAGACCAGTCTTTGTGTGGACACTCATTGAGCAGAACTAAGACAAACGTCAGGCATGAGACTCCTCAACCCAGCGATGACTGGGCCCAACAAACGAGCCCTGTGTGTGTGTGTGTGTGTGTGTGTAGACTGAGGACATCCTCCATCAGGTGACCTGAATATAGAGTCCCCCTGCCTAACTCATGTCACATTTAGCCACTTTGATAGAACAGTGCTCTCTTTTCACAGAATACTTCCTTGGCTACTTTACACTAGGCTACTTTGCCAAATTCACTTTATTCTCTTTTATTCTAGACATAATCCTATCTGTTGGCCTTCACATCTTTCAAAGCCTAACTTACATATGCATGCAATGCAAGATGCAAAACGACGTTGCGTAGCAAAAGCACGCAGATGTGCAGCCCTGCAATTTAAACTCAATGCAAGTACTGCTACGCTGGATCGCCACTAGACGCAAAGATTTTGTCCAAACGTTCACTGCTTGATCCTCATGTTTGCCGGCTTTGACAATGAATAGTCTAATGTAGGGCATTGAATATGACCCACAATCTTGTGGCCATCAGCTCTCAACCAGAGGAGGCTGGTGGGAGGAGATATAGGAGGATGGGCTCATTGTAATGGCTGGAATAGAATAAATGGAACCGTTTCAAAAACATCAAATATATGGAAACAACATGTTTGACTCCATTCCATTTATTCCATTCCAGCCCGTTCCTCCCACCAACCTCCCCGGCAATATGGCCTCGTTGAATACAGTATTTAAAATGGATTTTATTTTTCGTTGAGTTACTGGTTTAATGTATATTGTGTTACATTGGGTTATTTTGTACTGCGCAGCCATTAGGTTGTCATCGTTTTACCCGCAATGTACATCTATATTTCCCTGCTGGCATTAGCTGGAACAGAAATATAGTAATCTGAGTAAAATTACTTTGACACCCCTGTGCCAGTATTTATCAAGAGTCTCAGAGTTGGAGTGTGGATCTAGGAGTAGGTCCTCTACCCCTGTCCATGATAATCTGATCCATTGTAATCTGAAAGGCAAAAGTGATACTTGACCATCATTCCTACTCTGAGGCATTGTTAAATATATCTCTCTCATTCAGAAGGGTTGGGTTAAATGCAGAAGACACACTTCGGTGGAATGTGTTCAGTTGTACAGCTGACTAGGTATTCCCCTTTCCCTAATACACTGAGACGCTTATAAAACGGGCCCAGGTTGGTGCCCTGGTGTTCTACTGTTAATCATCGACATCTAGTGGTCATGGACTTTTAATGCAATATCCCCTGTGATTTCCCCCATGCATACCTTCTGAGGACAAGCCACTAGTCATTTGTCTGGGCATTCCCTAGTCAAATCAAATCAAATCAAATTGTATTAGTTACATGTGCCCGAATACAACAGGTGTAGACCTTACAGTGAAATGCTTACTTACGAGCCCCTAACCAACAATGCAGTTTAAAGAAACAAATATGAATAAGAATAAGAAATAAAATTAACAAGTAATTAAAGAGCGGCAGGAAAATAACAATAGCGAGACTATATATAGGGGGTACGTGTACAGAGTCAATGTGCGGGGGCACTGGTTAGTTGAGGTAATATGTACATGTAGGTAGATTTATTAAAGTGACTATGCATAGATGATAACAACAGAGAGTAGCAGAGGTGTAAAAGAGGGGGGGCAATGCAAATAGTCTGGGAGGCCATTTGATTAGATGTTCAGGAGTCTTATGGCTTGGGGGTAGAAGCTGTTAAGAAGCCTCTTGGAGGAAGCCTCTTGGAGCCTCTCGGAGGCCGAGCAGTTGCCATAGCAGGCAGTGATGCAGCCAGTCAGGATGCTCTCGATGGTGGAGCTGTAGAACCTTTAGAGGATCTGAGGACCCATGCTAATTCTTTTCAGTCTCCTGAGGGGGAATAGGTTTTGTCGTGCCCTCTTCACCGACTGTCTTGGTGTGCTTGGACCATGTTAGTTTGTTGGTGATGTGGACGCCAAGGAACTTGAACCTCTCAACCTGCTCCACTGCAGCCCCGTCGATGAGAATGGGGGCGTGCTCGGTCCTCTTTTTCCTGTAGTCCACAATCATCTCCTTTGTCTTGATCACGTTGAGGGAGAGGTTGTTGTCCTGGCACCACACGGCCAGGTCTCTGACCTCCTCCCTATAGGCTGTTTCATCGTTGTCGGTGATCAGGCCTACCAATGTTGTGTCATCGGCAAACTTAATGCTGGTGTTGAAGTCGTGCCTGGCCGTGCAGTCATGAGTGAACAGGGAGTACAGGAGGGGACTGAGCACGCACCCCTGAGGGGCCCCTTTGTTGAGGATCAGCTTGGCGGATGTGTTGTTACCTACCCTTACCACCTGGGGGCAGCCCGTCAGGAAGTCCAGGATCCAGTTGCAGAGTGAGGTGTTTAGTCCCAGGGTCCTTAGCTTATTGATAAGCTTTGACGGCACTATGGTGTTGAACGCTGAGCTGTAGTCAATGAATAGCATTCTCACATAGGTGTTCCTTTTGTCCAGGTGGGAAAGGGCAGTGTGGAGTGCAATAGAGACCACATCATCTGTGGATCTGTTGGGGCGGTATGCAAATTGGAGTGGGTCTAGGGTTTCTGGGATGATGGTGTTGATGTGAGCCATGACCAGCCTTTCAAAGCACTTCATGGCTACAGACGTGAGTGCTATGGGTCAATACTCATTTAGGCAGGTCCTTGTTAGCTTCAAGAATATTAAATATGGTGTGACTCATCTTTGGAGAGCTATCCTATAGAAAATACCGTTAGGCCTACTAATACAGTTTACAGTTGTAGTTTACTGGGGTTTCTAGGGTTCTATATTATGTCAGGTGGGGTTTGCCCAGTGGTGGAAAAAGTACCCAATTTTCCTACTTGAATAAAAGTAAAGATACCTTAATAGGAAATGACTCAAGTAAAAATGAAAGTAACCCAGTAAAATACTACTTAAAAGTATAAAGTCTATTTCCTTATATTAAGCAAACCAGACAGCACAATTTGTATTCATTTTTTTAGGGATAGACAGGGGCACGTCCTTTCAACGTCTAGTTTTGATTTACATTTGGTTGAGTTGTCAACTAACGTGAATTCAACTTGAAATCAACAAAAAATGTCACCATGTCATTGGACAGGTTGAAAAAAAGGGAAAACATATTTTATTTTCATTACTTTTTGCAAATCCAATCAGTTTTCCACATTGATTCAACATCAGCAATTTAAATGTTTTGTTGTTTAAATTACATGGAAACAACGTTGATTCAGCCAGTTTTTGCCCTGTGGGCGTGACCAGAAACAAAACAATGTGACCCATTTAAAAATGGACCTGAAGGGGGACCTTAAAAAAGGCAAGTCATATAATTTATATGCTATTATTCAGAAT
The DNA here is from genome assembly GCF_965601325.2 of Salmo salar. NCBI lineage: Eukaryota > Metazoa > Chordata > Actinopteri > Salmoniformes > Salmonidae > Salmo > Salmo salar. The sequence continues at coordinate 65,416,764 of NC_138307.1, read as the reverse complement.
ATTATTTGTTTATTTAACCTTTATTTAACCAGTAAGTCCCATCCTTGGTTAACTTTTACCCAGAGTGCCTTTAGCAGCTCAGTGAATTTCTGTCCATTTGCTCCCTGTGGTCAATGTCAAGTCCTTGGAGAAACATGAGAGTGTATGACTGACTGACCGCAAATAGCAAGAGACAGGCCACAATAGGCCTACAACAATACTCATTGGTTGTTTGATTCACTGATTCTACAGAAAGCTGAAGCTTAAATTGTGAAATTTGCTGGGTGAAACTAGTACCCAAATCACCAGCCTAATGTGGAAGTCCCCATGTCAGTGTACATCTGTCTGATATATATGAAAGCCGAAAGGTTACTCAAGGGGATGAGAAGGGTGTGGGTGTATGTTAATATTACTGTAAAAGCAAACCACAGAGTATAAAGCTGAACCTATTAATGTGTAATCACTCTCTTTGACGCACACAGAAAGTAGCCTAAAGCAAAATGGGTCTCAGAACTGTGGGAAAGAATGCATTGTGCAACAACTCCTAACTTCCCAGAGCTACTTATTGAGTGGATTGTCAAACAACTAAAGAGTCTACAGTGGTTACATTCTTAACTGCTATGTCATGTTATTTCTTGGTGGGATGGGAATAGGCTAAATATAAAATATGTAGAGCACTTGTCTTATCACACAGACAAGTAGTCCATCCAAGTCCAATCAGACTTCAGTAGCCTTTTCTGCCATCTTGCGTGAGTTACCTGTGAAAGAGACTAAAATTAAATCATTAGCACGCCTATGTATCAAGAATTGGACATTCCCATCTATTTGATGATGTCATTACACACAAGCTTTGAAGCAAGGGAGCGCTGCGATGCATCATCACATTGCCACATTGCTGTCTGATATCAAGAGGAGAGTAACGTATTTACCTCGATTGTTTTAAAGAAAACTTGAGGAATATCTAAAGACTGTGTCGTCATTAGCAAGGAAAGTCTGTCTTCCACGCCAACCTTGGATAGGTAGTTAACCCACTCTGCACAAGTTGAAGTTGAAAATCGGCAGGCATATTGTAAGTACTCAACAGTTTCTGGCAGCGTTCCTTTTGGTACTGTACTTTACCACCACGCGGTTAATGTGGGGTTGTGTTTCCGGTTATGTAATAGTAATTTAGTATACGTTTTGGAAAATACATGGAAAAGAGTACAAACAACAAAACACATGTAATTAATATTATTTCTATTTGTGAAGGTGACGCTGCGGTTGTCCAACCACGTTCATTTCACTGGAGAAGCTATGATGACAGACGTCTTGAAGATGTTTTTTATCGGGACAGCGTTCACTGTCCTAGCCGCGCTGATGGAAATGGTGGATTCATTTGGTGGTCTCATGTATGTCCAAGGCGCGGATGCGGCAGAATATTTACAGTTGGACAGCAGTACTGACATACGGATGTCTTCAACCCATTCAAGAGGTTCAGAGAGTACCAAACGCATTGGATCCTGATGAGGAAAGAATGTGGAGTAGAATTAACACGGACAGGCTTGGTTTATGTTATGTTTTCGTTTGTCAATTACTGCTTGCACTGTACAATGTGTACACTGATTTTTACAATAACATTATTGAGCCTTTCATCGTGGTTCGCTTTCAGTTTCACTAGTTGGTGTCCCACTCCCACTGGCCAAAACCTGGTTGAATCAGCGCTGTTTCCACGTCATTTCAACCCCCGAAAAATCTATGTGATGACGTTGAATGAGCGTGGAAAACTGATTGGATTTGTAAAAAGTCATCAATGTATGGCCACTCTGTCTCGTTTTTAACCTGAATCCAATGACATGGTGATATTTTTTGTTGAATTGTGCAATTCAGAACTAGACGTCGAACCCCGTGCGCAGTGGGGTTTGATTTATACAGTTCACTACGGGTTTGATGAGTTGTTTAACTTGTTTTGCACATTTGAAGAACACCCTAGTTGATGTTTATAGTAGGCTATTACTAAAGTACTAGGTCATATGGACAGCTATTACGATGTAGTTCTATCCACTATATTCTATACTAATACTTGGTAGGGCAGCAGGCGGAGCGTTGGGGCAGTAACTGAAAGATCGCTGGTTTCAACCCCCGAATTGACTAGGGGGGGAATCTGTCTGTGCCCTTGAGAAAGTTACATAATTTCTGATTGATTGATTGCTTCTGTGGACAGGTGTCTTTTATACATGTAACAAATTGAGATTAGGAGCACTCCCTTTAGGAGTGTGCTCCTAATCTCAGCTCGTTACCTGTATAAAAGACACCTGGGAGCCAAAAATCTTTCTGATTGAGAGGGGGTCAAATACTTATTTCCCCCATTAAAATGCAAATCAATTTATAACATTTTTTTTCATGCGTTTTTCTGGATTTTTGTTGTTGTTATTCTGTCTCTCACTGTTCAAATAAACCTACCATTAAAATTATAGACTGATCATTTCTTTGTCAGTGGGCAAACGTACAAAATCAGCAGGCGATCAAATAGTTTTTTCCCCCACTGTAGCGTTGCTTTCAAATATACAGTAACATGAGTAACCTGCTTCATTGATCACACAGCATAAAATAGGGTATATTATAGGCTACAGGTGTTTTCCATCACAGATCACACAGGAAACAGAATAAAATAAATGAACTGAAAATGCTAAATGATGAGAAAACATGACAAAGTAGATGTCTAACTATTGTCAATGTTCAACTGAAAGTTTATGTATCTGTAATGATGTAGGCCTTTACATCATTCAGAATGACTCTAGTCTTTAGGTTGGTCTTTTTAGCCACTGGGGCTACCACGCTGCTGTTGACTGAAATGCGATGCTTTTATGCCAGGCTATTAGCCACTGGTGCTACTAGCCACATCATTTTGTACTATGCCCTTGCATCTAAGATGTAAGTTGCTCTCTCATCTTGCATATCATTTGATTTGATTTGATATACTAAATTGACCAAGAGGAGAAATTTGACTTGGACAATTAAAGAGTGCTGCTGATTCTACATAAATACATACAATCAATTGACACAACATACATAGAATAACACCCCATCATACACCCACTCAAAAAAAGGTTGTTCATGCCAGCAAGGCTGTGACTTAGGTTCCACATGATATAAGTCCTACAGGCCAGGCTCCAGTCCATTATTGCTATCTCCCTAATCAACCTCTGTGTTTCCCCTGCTGTTTACAAAATCTATTGACATGGGGACAAAATCATGTTTATATCTGTTCAGCCTGCATCTAGGCATAACAGGGGTTCTCAAACTTTTTGGGGCCGGGGAACCCTTTTGTGATAGCAAATTTGTAAGGGACCCCCCTGATAATCAGAACACAACTCCAGTGTTGTACATGGCTGGACGAACCATGTCTCAGGCCTTGTGATGGAACATTTTAAAGGCCCACCTACTGGCATCGGAGAGAACATTTAGCATTTTCTAGCTAATTTCTTGCAGTTCTACGTATTTTATCATGGGGCAGAGAGATTTTTTGTTGTTCCAACTTTAAAGCCAATATCCTGCAATTCTACACACATTTTGCAGTTTTTCCCAAGTAGCGCAGCGGTCTAAAGCACTGCATCTCAGTGCTTAATACGTCACTACAGACACCCTGGATTGAAACCAGGCTGTATCACAACCGGCCGTGATTGGGAGTCCCATAGGGCGGCGCACAATTAGCCCAGCGTCGCCCGGGTTTGGCCGGTGTAGGCCGTCATTGTAAATAAGAATTTGTTCTTATCTGACTTGCCAACTTAAATAAAGGTTCAATTAAAAAATATAAAAAAATTGCAGTGCATTTATGTAAAAAATAAATAATTGATAATTGGTGGAGTACTGTGGATACCAATATCCCTGTGAGCCTCCCATGCCCATGTTACCCAGGGTTAACCTTTTACTGCAGTGGGCTAAATCAGGGTCACAGAGTGTTTCTTGGTAGTCTTAAACAAATCTACTTTGAAACAAAAGTATACAGCTCACACACATGGTTATGGGCTTAACAAAAGGAGACACCTGTACTATGTCAGATATAGAGTTGAAATATATTACATTTTGAGTTTGCATCCCAATATTACACTTCATATACATCACAGAAGACTGAAATATAACAAAACCAGTTGTTTAAAAAAAAATAGGTTTATTTATGAAAAATATGAATAACATTCCACCCATGAGGCCACTAGTCATTTGACTGCAGGACAGGGCTACCAACCTGAATTGTAGATGAATAATATTAGGTCTACATGTATTGTACCCTCTGAACTTAATCCACAGATCCCTTGGCCAAAATGTGTTTAATCTGTTGTTATTAGTAACATTCTTAAAATAATTACATGTAATTAATTATATATATATATATATATATATATATTACCAGTTCAAAATTTGGGGTCATTTAGAAATATCCTTGTTTTTGAAAGAAAAGCACATTTTTTTTGTCCATTAAAATAACATCAAATTGATCAGAAATACAGTGTAGACATTGTTAATGTTGTAAATGACTATTGTAGCTAGAAACGGCAGATTGTTAATGTTACTAATATCCTTCTTGAAGAAGGAAGGCTATCACTCAATTTTGGAACGCCGTGCCATACCCTAAGGACGGCGCCAGTGTCCTCAACAGAACAATGACCCAAAGCACAGCTCCAAACTATGCAAGAACTATTTAGGGAAGAAGCAGTCACCGGATCGGTTTTGTGTCATTTAGAGGGAAATTGCGTGCGTTTTAGCGTTTGAGTCACGTTTCAAAAGTTGCTAAAAGTTCCAAATATATTTTTAAAAGTAGCAAAATTTGTTGCTAGGTGCTGTTTGAAAAAAAAGTTGCCAGGGTAGTCTGAAAAGTTGCTAAATCTAGCAACAAAATTGCTAAATTGGCATCACTGTCTACATGAATTTGTAAAAAAAAATCCCAGAAGGAATTGGTACGAGAGGCTACAGTGTTCTCTTATAGGCCAACTGCGTCATCTCGCGGTGTTCAACAGTTGTTTTACTGTCTGCGGGACAAGGGAGAAGCGCATAAATTGTTGCTGATGACATTACATCTATTAGGCAGGTTGTTTAGTTCTATGTAGTAATATTTTGCAGACTACTGTAGATGTGTTGCTATGGTGGGAGATACTTTTCTCACACTTGTAATACATAAATGACTTGTTATGCTACAGGGAATTTAGCCTATAGCTACTATAGCATTGACATAAATCATAGGCTGCTATAGGCTTAGCTTACTATTAATATTTGCAAAGGCGTTATAGTGGCTGATGTGAAGGAGGTTTTGTAGCCTATATATACAGTATATGGACATCACTTGGATGCGGCATGGGGGCGAACAACCGTTGATATACCCACTGGCAGCAGATTTTATGTAAATGATTCGTCATACATGTGTCTCTCCGTCCCCCAGCCATTCAAGTGCGACACTTGTCATTTGTCGCTTGAAGCGATAGGCAGTGCTGGTCTATCATACGTGACCCGAACTGTGGGATTTGGGACTTTACCGTTATTTAGCCCACCACATCAAAATGACTTGGAGACTTTTGGTCCTCGGTGGGGCATGCTTTCTTCTTCTGGGTGTGGGGGGTCAGTGCAAAGAGCAACGAAACCGGAGAACGGTGTCTTTCCATCAGACTCAGCAAGGTGGGGACCAACGCCAAGTCCTCTCACGGCCAGAAAGGGATACCACAGCTTCTCCAAGACCCACTTTCACCGCTTGTAAACTCCCTCTCACACCATTAGAACACCGGGTGTTGGATCAAAATACACACGAGGTGAGAGCTATGTCAGTGCTGTTTTTGACGTACTTTATCAATTACTATAGCATCAACAACGCAGTTTTACTTTTGCAATAGCATAAATAAATGCAAATGTATCATAAATGTCATCATGATTAATGCTTGCTTTATTCATGATTTTGAAGGTGTGATGTTATGGGTGTATGTGAGGAAAACTATTAAGTTGAGTCTCACTCGCTCTCTTTCTCAATACAATTCAAATTGCTTTTTTGGCATGACGTGACAATGTGCCAAAGCTTTCTTTGGAGATTTACAATATTTACATAATTAATAATAATCAATATTGTCAACTGGACAACAGTAACAAAAATAACCGAGGGTAAAAATAACCATACATTGAATAAAAGCAATAAGAATAGAGGACATGTGCAGGTTGGTTGGTCTGTCAGACACTGTCCCTCATCTTGTCTCTCTCGCTCTCTCTCTTTCTCTCTCTCTCTTTCTTTCTCTCTCTTTATCTTTATCTTTCACTCTCTCTCTCTATCTCTCTTTCTTTCTCTCTCTATCTCTCTTTCACTCTCTCTTTCTCTCTCTCTCTCTCTCTCTCTCTCTCTCTCTCTCCCTTCAGACAGGGTTTCATGGTGATGATGGCTCCAGTTTTACTGTCACATGGGTTGGAGACGGGACAGGAGTACGTATGGTCGTCACTAAATGGATGATGGATGTAGCATCATTGTCATCATCACTCATTGGGTGCATCTGAAAGGGCTGCAGCTCATTACGCTGGAGTAGCTTCCTCACCTCGTTTCCTCTCTTTCAACTGCGATAACCAGACAGTGAGGCAACGTGATAGATGCCAACAGGGAATTTGCTTTCACCTGTCCAGTTCTCTCACATCGATGCAGATGAAGGAAAGGAAAGGGGACGAGGAGAGAGGAAACCTTTTAAACCTTTGACAACAGTTTTTACATTTGGTTGATTGATTGAGTGATTGGTTAATTTATTGATTTGTTGATTGAGTGATTGATTGAGTGAGTGATTGGTTAATTTATTGATTTGTTGATTGAGTGAGTGATTGAGTGAGTGATTGGTTAATTTATTGATTTGTTGATTGAGTGAGTGATTGAGTGATTGGTTAATTTATTGATTTGTTGATTGAGTGAGTGATTGAGTGATTGCGTGATTGGTTAATTTATTGATTTGTTGATTGAGTGAGTGATTGAGTGAGTGATTGTTTAATTTATTGATTTGTTGATTGAGTGAGTGATTGAGTGATTGCTTGTAATGACAGGTGGATAAATGGTAATTGCTAACTGTGCATAAACTGGTAATAGTACAGTTATGGTGAAGTTTAGCCAAGTGTTAATTTGTGTCCCACCAGGTGATCTTGGTGTTGTCTACAATCAGTGCTCCTCTAGATTCCTTCTTCGAGGGCGGTTCTTCACGATTGTACCGCAGGTTAGTGGATGGTGGCAATATATCTGTCTGTCTGTTTGTGTCTCTAGATGAACTGAGCCAGTGTTCTGACATTTTGGCCTGTTATACTCCCCTCTCAGTGCAGACTATGGCAAGTCTTTCCATGATATTTCTCATCTCATCAACAACACCTTCATAAGGAAGGAATTTGGACTTCTGGCTGGACCAGGGAACTCTCAACAGGTAAGCTGCCTGATCACAAGTGTACATGCAGGAAAGCATTCTGGCTGATGACAGACGCTGTGTGTCTGTATGTCTGTGTGTATGTGTGTGTGTTTGTGACTGTCTGTTGTGCATGTGCAGACACGTCAGCCGTCTTGGTTCTTGCTGTCCAATCAGCTTGAGCCATGCCACTGTGGTCACATGCCACTGTGGTCACGCTGCTCAGAACACTGGTGTGAAGACTAGGCAGTGAGAACAACAAAACTACCAAACCCATTTCTCCTAAACAACCACATCAGGGTGGTATCCATTAGGGCACAACGTAGCAAAACAATCTGCAACGGAAAATGTTCAGCAGCAAAAACAAGCGTTTCTTATTGGACAAATTCAGATCTGTTGCAGTTTGTTTTTGTCTGTTTGGCGTCTAACGAGTACACCTCAGGATGAGGCCTCATAGTTTTATGTTGGGGGAGGTGATTTATATGAAGACAATAGAGAAGACAAGGGGAGGAAGCCAGTTTAGACTATTGAGATGCACGTTAAGGCAACCTCCAATCACCGATGCGTGTTCTGATTGACAGGTGATTCTGACTGCAGACACACCGGTTTTGGACAACCCCGGTGGCGTCATCTTTACCTCAACTGACGCCGGAGTGTCGTTTAAGTCTGTCCAGCTGCCTTTTCACCTGGCCCAGCCAATCACCTTCCACTTCTTGAATCCCGAGTACTTAGTGGCCATCAGCATAGATGTGAGTAAATAAACAAACATGCTCTTTATCTCTTTGTGATCACACTCACCTCATGGGCACACACATACACACACACACACACACACACACACACACACACACACACACACACACACACACACACACACACACACACATACATACATACATACATACACACACACACATACATACATACATACATACATACATACATACATACATACAAATCACTCTGCCATTTCCTGGTAGAAAAAATTATAATAGTTAACCTAATTTCAAATTATGTGACAAAACAAGCAAGTCTAGTGTAGATAATCATTGTACCATCTTAACTGCTGTGAAATATATTTTCCATAACCAAAAATATTGTATTTTCAGCTGTTTGAAGCTGGTGTACAAAACCAAAAGTAAAAGACGCAAAAACGGAACTTAATAACAGGAAGCAGCACAGATAAAACAGATCTAACGCTTCTTAAGATTGCTTTCAATTAGAATTATAGACCTATAACTCACATTTCTATGGGAATTTGGTCGGGTCACCCAAAAAGTTACATATTCCAGCATTAAAAACACATTCTCCTATGCTTTTCTCACTTGCAGGGCGGCCTGTGGCTTTCTCTGGACTTTGGGGCTGTGTGGACAAAGGTTCACGAAGGAACACAATCTTTCACGTGGTGAGAACAAACGGGGCACACACACAAACACACACACACCACAATGCTCAGTTTGATCAGCCGTGCCCAGACAAAGAGTGGAGGTGTGTCGTGTTCAATCTAAATACTGACTTCAGTACATCAATGTAGTAAACACACAGAGCTCATGAAGCACATTTGGAATGTTTATCCCAGGTCTGGTGGCAACTGTAGTGTGTTTGGTAGGAGTAAGAAGCTCCTATTTGTTAAGTCACTAAAGGCACATTTTCACATTGGTTGATATCAATGCATGACCAAGTGAAAATTACTTGAGTGTAAGTTATAGGATTTGCCCCTATGTAATAAATAAAAACAAAATGTAATAAATATGATTATTAACTGGGTCTCTCTCTCTCTCTCTCTCTCTCTCTCTCTCTCTCTCTCTCTCTCTCTCTCTCTCTCTCTCTCTCTCTCTCTCTCTCTCTCTCTCTCTCTCTCTCTCTCTCTCTCTCTCTCTCTCTCTCTCTCTCTCTCTCTCTCTCTCTCTCTCTCTCTCTCTCTCTCTCTCTCTCTCTCTCTCTCTCTCTCATTTTGTCAGGGGCTCCGGCATCACTCTCTTCTTCAGCTTCAGTCCCAAAGGAACAGGTGAGAGCAGGGTCGTATTCATTAGTACACACCGTAGCAAAACATTTTGAAACCAAAAAATGAGCGACAAGTTCATTTTCTTCTGTTTGTGCGCTGGTCTAGTAATGTGTTGTGTCATTAGTGGAGGCAGACAGAAGAGGAGAGCTGTTCCTAAAGAGGACAGAAGACCTGGGGAAGACGTTCACCACCGTGGCACACAGCATCTTCTCCTTCGGCTATGTAGGAGGCTTCCTCTTCACCTCAGTCATGGAGACACTGGTGAGACACACACACACACACACACACACACACACACACACACACACACACACACACACACACACACACACACACACACACACACACACACACACACACACACACACACACGGGTATCAACATATAAGCTGACATATACAATCATTTACACTCTGTGTTATTCTGTGTTATTTCCACTCACTCTGCCTTTCATTGGTCCAGTCAGTCAACAGTCCTACACCACATTGTGGTTCTTGCTTGGTTAGATCTGTGTTGTGACTAAGTGATTCTCTCCCAGGGAGCCTTGGTTAGATCTGTGTTGTGACTAAGTGATTCTCTCCCAGAGAGCCTTGGTTAGATCTGTGTGGTGACAGGGAGCCTTGGTTAGATCTGTGTGGTGACAGGGAGCCTTGGTTAGATCTGTGTGGTGACAGGGAGCCTTGGTTAGATCTGTGTGGTGACAGGGAGCCTTGGTTAGATCTGTGTTGTGACTAAGTGATTCTCTCCCAGGGAGCCTTGGTTAGATCTGTGTTGTGACTAAGTGATTCTCTCCCAGGGAGCCTTGGTTAGATCTGTGTTGCGACTAAGTGATTCTCTCCCAGGGAGCCTTGGTTAGATCTGTGTTGTGACTAAGTGATTCTCTCCCAGGGAGCCTTGGTTAGATCTGTGTTGTGACTAAGTGATTCTCTCCCAGGGAGCCTTGGTTAGATCTGTGTTGTGACTAAGTGATTCTCTCCCAGGGAGCCTTGGTTAGATCTGTGTGGTGACAGGGAGCCTTGGTTAGATCTGTGTTGTGACTAATTGATTCTCTCCCAGGGAGCCTTGGTTAGATCTGTGTTGTGACTAATTGATTCTCTCCCAGGGAGCCTTGGTTAGATCTGTGTGGTGACAGGGAGCCTTGGTTAGATCTGTGTTGTGGCTAAGTGATTCTCTCCTAGGGAGCCCTGGTTAGATCTGTGTGGTGACAGGGAGCCTTGGTTAGATCTGTGTTGTGACTAATTGATTCTCTCCCAGGAAGCCTTGGTTAGATCTGTTTTGTGACTAATTGATTCTCTCCTAGGGAGCCCCACGTGTCATCTATGTGTCCTCAGACCAAGGGGACCACTTCAACAAGGCCCAGCTCCCCTCCGCCTCCACTGAGCAGGTAGGACAGGCTCTTGTCTGTCTGTCTGTCCATTATGTCCCTCTGTACCCCACTATGTCCCCTCAGCCCTCACTTCATTCTATTGTCCTCTGTCTATGGCTGTTATGGTAACCATATTACCGCCACACCGGTAATGAGTAATGATGGCAGTCAAATTCCACGTGACCTTTTAGTCATGGTAATTAGGCTTCTGCAAGCTCTGATGCTGCTGATGGTCATTAGTAGCCTACATAAATTACTAACTGCAACATTTCTAAAAGCTATGCAATTGTGTGAGAAAACAGAGTTTTGATGGCCTCTATTAAAAAGAGGAGGATCCCATCAGCTTTCTATAGGCTAGGCCTACTATATTTATTAACTTTCCTAATATTAAGCACATTGCTTTGCTTTACAACAGGAGTATAGCCTACCTGGCTGGCATGAAAATGAACCATGGGAAAAGGGTCTTCTATTTAAGTATTTCCCCATGCCTCTGGTCAGAGACAGGTGCATGATAATGGCCCATTCTAAATCAAAGCTAATTTCAGACATATATTATTTAGTATGTAAAGATAACATTAGATTAAGAATAGTCTGATGGATGACAATATAAGCCTATCACTTCTGAATGATATATTATCAGTTGTGAATGATGCCCAGCTTGTGCAGTAATAAGTAAGGCAAGAAACAGTGCATGCCTTTTTTTGCGACTTTTTCAAATCATAGTCACACACCTCATGTAGCCTAGCCCATAGGCCTATATGTTTTGATAATGTTTGTATCACAACTAAAGTAGCCAAATAACTTCCAAAAATCAGGCATATCAGGCATATTAATCCGCTCTATAGAGCCAAACTGGCATATTTACGCTGCACGTGAGTTTCAAGTTTGGGGAAGATCATTTTCACCATAGAAATGCGCCTTTATAATACACCATTGTATGCCTAATCACATTTGCCGTCACTTTCAAGGACAGTTTTCCCGCTAATTGATTGCTGCGCTTATAATGTGAAGAAATAGCCGAATAGTTTATCAACATTTTAAGCTAAACGTTCTGATCTGTTGCCTCTATTGCTTTTAAAAGTTTTTTTGATGCAAGTGGCCTGGGGATGAAGCCCAAAACAAACACGTAAACAAAAACACAGGAGTGTAACCCAAACAAAAGAGCGAGGGAAAACCTCTAATAAATACACGGGACCAGACCCGCAGTACACTACACGGGGTGAGATCCATAATAACAAATGCACAACATAACACGGGACGAAACCCGTAATAAAAAGCACTATACACGCAGCACGAAAGCCGAAATAACAAAGAACAGGTACTCACAGACCAACGTACATGGGAACAATAACCGGCAAGACAATGGTGAACAGAGGGCACATATATACAATTACTAATCAGGGGAATTGGAATCAGGTGTGCGTAATGAGACAGCTCAGTGACGCCTAGAGGCCGGTGACATAGACCTCCAGAACTGGTGCATGGAAGGGCAGCAGTACCGGGGGAATCCGTGATATATGGGGGAATAGTAGATTGACATAGGCTAGTGTTCTGCTGTTCGTTAGGGCCACTCATCTTATTGGCTGATGAAAAGTAGTGGACAGTTCTAACATCTTCAATATGGGCCTGGGAATTTGGAATTGCGTCCCCCGATGTGTCTGTCTTCATTCACTTGTATCCTACTTCTTAGCTGAAATGCCTGTGAGAAGGACCCGATCACGTGACGGGCAATGGATATTAAAAATGTAGATATCTGAGAGAGCCATGCGAGTGAGAGGTGCTTCGGAGCACGGCAGCTGGGAGAAGGGAATTCTAATTATTATATTCAGCCAAAGGGCACAACGGCCACTTTGGCCGCAAAGGCATGGATTTTTTAGGGGGCGTTACGGCCACACAAGGGGGATGCCGCCCGGGAAATTTGAGGCTTGTCAAATTGTGAATGAGAGACTGCTGAAGTGTGTGTAGCTTGGACAATAAACAAATAAGAGCTCATGCCTTTCATGCAACTATCTTTCAAATCAATATTAGAGTCGCATCATACAGCCTTAGAATGTATAAAAACTCTGAACATATAGCCCGACGTTTGTGTCACAGCTAAAGTTGCATAAATAACTCTAAATTAAGCATATAGGAGGACCAGTTTCTTTGTTAACCGCTCAACACAGAATAGCCGCATGTGCGCGCTTCCTTTGAAATCGTTTGGAGAAAAGATCCTTTCTATTTTATGAATCTATGTTCGATTGTATTCTTCATACTATAAAATAATACAATTAATAACGTTCATTAACCGTGAGACTGGCAGTTATTTGCTTGACAATCATCGGCTGACAAAATTTCATGACCGCCACAATCCTACCCTTGTCCATCTCTCCTGTTCCTCTGTACTGTTGTCTTCCTGTCCCTGTCTTCCCCTGTCTCTCTGTTCCCCCTGTCCCTCTGTCTCTGTCCCTCTATCTGTCCCTCTGTCATAAATTCATTTTAAAATATCTAAAATTCCAGATCAGGGTGACAGCATTTTGTCAAGTACACAGTAAAGAATCTGTCACAACAATTGACAAGACATAGTACAGATTAAAAACCACATTGTGATAAAGTAACTACAAGATATAGTAACTGTCACCAAGGTTCTGGTCTAGAAGCTCTTGAAAGAGGAAGTAGGGGTTTGAAAGACGTTTGCTCATATCAGGAGGAGACCGTTTGGCATCTTTCCATTACAACACATAACGTAACGACAGATGCCCACACCTGGTCTTGCCACCGACAAAGACACACATACGATCCCCTGCTCTCCTCTCTTTCCCTCAACTCCCTCCCAAACTGTATCTTGCTGACGAGACAGAAACAAAGATATTCTCTCACGATGATTAAAGGCTTAGAAATGGGATAACACACACACACATACACACACACACACACACACACACACACACACACACACACACACACACACACACACACACACACACACACACACACACACATACACACATACACACACACACACACGCACACACACGCACAGAGGATGTCGCTTGCATGCCATGGGTTACAATAACGCAAACAGTTGCACACGTCTTAATGATTCATTTTCTCACCTGTATACGTGTGTGTGTTTCCAGTTCTACTCGGTTCTGGATGGGGATGAGGATATGATCTTCATGCATGTGGACAATCCAGGAGGTACTGTAGGGGAAAGGAGTGAGCGTCATCGCAACTCACTCAAACACACATATCTTACAGACACTCTGTCACACGCACACACTCTAGTCTCTTTTTCTATCTCACTTTCTCTCCCTCTCTCTTTCACACATTCTAACTCACACACTCACACATGATTTTCAAGTACAGACAAAGGACATATGAGCCACATGGTCTTTAGATTAAACATTAAAGTTTACTCATGTATTTTGCTCAGCACCGATTGTGTCTGAAATTGTACATCTATTTCATCTAGATCTATGGCTGTCTAAGCCTGCTAACCCTTATGTCTGTCTCAGCCGTACTAACCCTGGTATGTCTGTCTCAGTGCTACTAACCCTGATATGTCTGTCTCAGTCCTACTAACCCTGATATGTCTGTCTCAATCCTACTAACCCTGATATGTCTGTCTCTGTCCTACTAACTCTAACCCTGATATGTCTGTCTCAGTTCTACTAACCCTGATATGTCTGTCTCAATCCTACTAACCCTGATATGTCTGTCTCTGTCCTACTAATTCTAACCCTGATATGTCTGTCTCAGTTCTACTAACCCTGATATGTCTGTCTCTGTCCTACTAACCCTGATATGTCTGTCTCTGTCCTACTAATCCTGATATGTCTGTCTCAGTCCTACTAATCCTGATATGTCTGTCTCAGTCCTACTAACCCTGATATGTCTGTCTCAGTCCTGCTAACTCTAACCCTGATATGTCTGTCTCTGTCCTACTAACTCTAATCCTGATATGTCTGTCTCATTCCTACTAACCCTGATATGTCTGTCTCAGTCCTGATAACTCTAACCCTGATATGTCTGTCTCTGTCCTACTAACTCTAACCCTGATATGTCTGTCTCAGTTCTAATAACCCTGATATGTCTGTCTCAGTTCTACTAACCCTGATATGTCTGTCTCAGTTCTACTAACCCTGATATGTCTGTCTCTGTCCTACTAACTCTAACCCTGATATGTCTGTCTCAGTCCTACTAACCCTGATATGTCTGTCTCAGTTCTACTAACCCTGATATGTCTGTCTCAGTTCTACTAACCCTGATATGTCTGTCTCAGTCCTACTACCCTGATATGTCTGTCTCAGTCCTACTAACCCTGATATGTCTGTCTCAGTCCTTCTGACCCTGATATGTCTGTCTCAATCCTACTAACCCTGATATGTCTGTCTCAGTCCTACTAACTCTAACCCTGATATGTCTGTCTCAGTTCTACTAACCCTGATATGTCTGTCTCAGTCCTACTAACCCTGATATGTCTGTCTCAGTCCTACTAACCCTGATATGTCTGTCTCAGTCCTACTAACTCTAACCCTGATATGTCTGTCTCAGTCCTACTAACCCTAACCCTGATATGTCTGTCTCAGTCCTACTAACCCTGGTATGTCTGTCTCAGTCCTACTAACCCTGGTATGTCTGTCTCAGTCCTACTAACCCTGGTATGTCTGTCTCAGTCCTACTAACTCTAACCCTGATATGTCTGTCTCAGTTCTACTAACTCTAACCCTGATATGTCTGTCTCAGTCCTACTAACCCTGATATGACTGTCTCTGTCCTACTAACCCTGATATGTCTGTCTCATTCCTACTAACCCTGATATGTCTGTCTCATTCCTACTAACCCTGATATATCTGTCTCAGTCCTACTAACTCTAACCCTGATATGTCTGTCTCAGTTCTACTAACTCTAACCCTGATATGTCTATCTCAGTCCTACTACCCTGATATGTCTGTCTCAGTTCTACTAACCCTGATATGTCTGTCTCAGTTCTACTAACCCTGATATGTCTGTCTCAGTCCTACTAACCCTGATATGTCTGTCTCAGTCCTACTAACCCTGATATGTCTGTCTCAGTCCTACTAACCCTGATATGTCTGTCTCAGTTCTACTAACCCTGATATGTCTGTCTCAGTTCTACTAATTCTAACCCTGATATGTCTGTCTCAGTTCTACTAACCCTGATATGTCTGTCTCAGTCCTACTAACCCTGATATGTCTGTCTCAGTCCTACTAACCCGGATATGTCTGTCTCAGTCCTACTACCCTGATATGTCTGTCTCAGTCCTACTAACTCTAACCCTGATATGTCTGTCTCAGTTCTACTAACCCTGATATGTCTGTCTCAGTTCTACTAACCCTGATATGTCTGTCTCAGTTCTACTAACCCTGATATGTCTGTCTCAGTTCTACTAACCCTGAGATGTCTGTCTCAGTTCTACTAACCCTGAGATGTCTGTCTCAGTCCTACTAACACTGATATGTCTGTCTCAGTCCTACTAACACTGATATGTCTGTCTCAGTCCTACTAACCCTGATATGTCTGTCTCAGTCCTACTAACCCTGATATGTCTGTCTCAGTTCTACTAACTCTAACCCTGATATTTCTGTCTCAGTTCTACTAACCCTGATATGTCTGTCTCAGTCCTACTAACCCTGATATGTCTGTCTCAGTCCTACTAACCCTGATATGTCTGTCTCAGTCCTACCAACCCTGATATGTCTGTCTCAGTCCTACTAACTCTAACCCTGATATGTCTGTCTCAGTCCTACTAACTCTAACCCTGATATGTCTGTCTCAGTTCTACTAACTCTAACCTTGATATGTCTGTCTCAGTCCTACTAACCCTGATATGTCTGTCTCAGTTCTACTAACTCTAACCCTGATATTTCTGTCTCAGTTCTACTAACCCTGATATGTCTGTCTCAGTCCTACTAACCCTGATATGTCTGTCTCAGTCCTACTATCCCGGATATGTCTGTCTCAGTCCTACTAACCCTGATATGTCTGTCTCAGTCCTACTAACCCTGATATGTCTGTCTCAGTCCTACTAACTCTAACCCTGATATGTCTGTCTCAGTTCTACTAACTCTAACCCTGATATGTCTGTCTCAGTTCTACTAACTCTAACCCTGATATGTCTGTCTCAGTCCTACTAACCCTGATATGTCTGTCTCTGTCCTACTAACCCTGATATGTCTGTCTCATTCCTACTAACCCTGATATATCTGTCTTAGTCCTACTAACTCTAACCCTGATATGTCTATCTCAGTCCTTCTACCCTGATATGTCTGTCTCAGTCCTACTAACCCTGATATGTCTGTCTCAGTTCTACTAACTCTAACCCTGATATGTCTGTCTCAGTTCTACTAACCCTGATATGTCTGTCTCAGTCCTACTAACCCTGATATGTCTGTCTCAGTTCTACTATCCCTGATATGTCTGTCTCAGTTCTACTATCCCTGATATGTCTGTCTCAGTTCTACTAATTCTAACCCTGATATGTCTGTCTCAGTTCTACTAACCCTGATATGTCTGTCTCAGTCCTACTAACCCTGATATGTCTGTCTCAGTTCTACTAATCCTGATATGTCTGTCTCAGTCCTACTAACCCTGATATGTCTGTCTCAGTTCTACTAACCCTGATATGTCTGTCTCAGTCCTACTACCCTGATATGTCTGTCTCAGTTCTACTAACCCTGATATGTCTGTCTCAGTTCTACTAACCCTGATATGTCTGTCTCAGTTCTACTAACCCTGATATGTCTGTCTCAGTTCTACTAACCCTGATATGTCTGTCTCAGTTCTACTAACCCTGAGATGTCTGTCTCAGTCCTACTAACCCTGATATGTCTGTCTCAGTTCTACTAATCCTGATATGTCTGTCTCTGTCCTACTAACTCTAACCCTGATATGTCTGTCTCAGTTCTACTAACCCTGATATGTCTGTCTCAGTCCTACTAACTCTAACCCTGATATGTCTGTCTCAGTTCTACTAACCCTGATATGTCTGTCTCAGTTCTACTAACCCTGATATGTCTGTCTCAGTTCTACTAACCCTGATATGTCTGTCTCAGTCCTACTAACCCTGATATGTCTGTCTCAGTTCTACTAACCCTGATATGTCTGTCTCAGTTCTACTAATTCTAACCCTGATATGTCTGTCTCAGTTCTACTAATTCTAACCCTGATATGTCTGTCTCAGTTCTACTAACCCTGATATGTCTGTCTCAGTCCTACTAACCCTGATATGTCTGTCTCAGTCCTACTAACCCGGATATGTCTGTCTCAGTCCTACTACCCTGATATGTCTGTCTCAGTCCTACTAACTCTAACCCTGATATGTCTGTCTCAGTTCTACTAACCCTGATATGTCTGTCTCAGTTCTACTAACCCTGATATGTCTGTCTCAGTTCTACTAACCCTGATATGTCTGTCTCAGTTCTACTAACCCTGAGATGTCTGTCTCAGTTCTACTAACCCTGAGATGTCTGTCTCAGTCCTACTAACACTGATATGTCTGTCTCAGTCCTACTAACACTGATATGTCTGTCTCAGTCCTACTAACCCTGATATGTCTGTCTCAGTCCTACTAACCCTGATATGTCTGTCTCAGTTCTACTAACTCTAACCCTGATATTTCTGTCTCAGTTCTACTAACCCTGATATGTCTGTCTCAGTCCTACTAACCCTGATATGTCTGTCTCAGTCCTACTAACCCTGATATGTCTGTCTCAGTCCTACCAACCCTGATATGTCTGTCTCAGTCCTACTAACTCTAACCCTGATATGTCTGTCTCAGTCCTACTAACTCTAACCCTGATATGTCTGTCTCAGTTCTACTAACTCTAACCTTGATATGTCTGTCTCAGTCCTACTAACCCTGATATGTCTGTCTCAGTTCTACTAACTCTAACCCTGATATTTCTGTCTCAGTTCTACTAACCCTGATATGTCTGTCTCAGTCCTACTAACCCTGATATGTCTGTCTCAGTCCTACTATCCCGGATATGTCTGTCTCAGTCCTACTAACCCTGATATGTCTGTCTCAGTCCTACCAACCCTGATATGTCTGTCTCAGTCCTACTAACTCTAACCCTGATATGTCTGTCTCAGTTCTACTAACTCTAACCCTGATATGTCTGTCTCAGTTCTACTAACTCTAACCCTGATATGTCTGTCTCAGTCCTACTAACCCTGATATGTCTGTCTCTGTCCTACTAACCCTGATATATCTGTCTTAGTCCTACTAACTCTAACCCTGATATGTCTATCTCAGTCCTTCTACCCTGATATGTCTGTCTCAGTCCTACTAACCCTGATATGTCTGTCTCAGTTCTACTAACTCTAACCCTGATATGTCTGTCTCAGTTCTACTAACCCTGATATGTCTGTCTCAGTCCTACTAACCATGATATGTCTGTCTCATTCCTACTAACCCTGATATATCTGTCTTAGTCCTACTAACTCTAACCCTGATATGTCTATCTCAGTCCTTCTACCCTGATATGTCTGTCTCAGTCCTACTAACCCTGATATGTCTGTCTCAGTTCTACTAACTCTAACCCTGATATGTCTGTCTCAGTTCTACTAACCCTGATATGTCTGTCTCAGTCCTACTAACCCTGATATGTCTGTCTCAGTTCTACTATCCCTGATATGTCTGTCTCAGTTCTACTATCCCTGATATGTCTGTCTCAGTTCTACTAATTCTAACCCTGATATGTCTGTCTCAGTTCTACTAACCCTGATATGTCTGTCTCAGTCCTACTAACCCTGATATGTCTGTCTCAGTTCTACTAATCCTGATATGTCTGTCTCAGTCCTACTAACCCTGATATGTCTGTCTCAGTTCTACTAACCCTGATATGTCTGTCTCAGTCCTACTACCCTGATATGTCTGTCTCAGTTCTACTAACCCTGATATGTCTGTCTCAGTTCTACTAACCCTGATATGTCGGTCTCAGTTCTACTAACCCTGATATGTCTGTCTCAGTTCTACTAACCCTGATATGTCTGTCTCAGTTCTACTAACCCTGAGATGTCTGTCTCAGTCCTATTAACCCTGATATGTCTGTCTCAGTTCTACTAATCCTGATATGTCTGTCTCTGTCCTACTAACTCTAACCCTGATATGTCTGTCTCAGTTCTACTAACCCTGATATGTCTGTCTCAGTCCTACTAACTCTAACCCTGATATGTCTGTCTCAGTTCTACTAACCCTGATATGTCTGTCTCAGTTCTACTAACCCTGATATGTCTGTCTCAGTTCTACTAACCCTGATATGTCTGTCTCAGTCCTACTAACCCTGATATGTCTGTCTCAGTTCTACTAACCCTGATATGTCTGTCTCAGTTCTACTAACTCTAACCCTGATATGTCTGTCTCAGTTCTACTAAGCCTGATATGTCTGTCTCAGTCCTACTAACCCTGATATGTCTGTCTCAGTTCTACTAACCCTGATATGTCTGTCTCAGTCCTACTACCCTGATATGTCTGTCTCAGTCCTACTAACCCTGACATGACTGTCTCAGTTCTACTAACCCTGATATGTCTGTCTCAGTTCTACTAACTCTAACCCTGATATGTCTGTCTCAGTCCTACTAACTCTAACCCTGATATGTCTGTCTCAGTCCTACTAACCCTGATATGTCTGTCTCAGTCCTACTATCCCTGATATGTCTGTCTCTGTCCTACTAACTCTAACCCTGATATGTCTGTCTCAGTCCTGCTAACTCTAACCCTGATATGTCTGTCTCATTCCTACTAACCCTGATATGTCTGTCTCAGTCCTACTAACCCTGATATGTCTGTCTCTGTCCTACTAACTCTAACCCTGATATGTCTGTCTCAGTCCTACTAACCCTGATATGTCTGTCTCTGTCCTACTAACTCTAACCCTGATATGTCTGTCTCAGTGCTACTAACCCTGATATGTCTGTCTCAGTCCTACTAACCCTGATATGTCTGTCTCAGTCCTACTAACTCTAACCCTGATATGTCTGTCTCTGTCCTACTAACCCTGATAGGTCTGTCTCAGTTCTACTAACCCTGATATGTCTGTCTCAGTTCTACTAACCCTGATATGTCTGTCTCAGTTCTACTAACCCTGATATGTCTGTCTCAGTCCTACTAACCCTGATATGTCTGTCTCAGTTCTGCTAACCCTGAGATGTCTGTCTCAGTTCTACTAACCCTGATATGTCTGTCTCAGTCCTACTAACCCTGATATTTCTGTCTCAGTTCTACTAACCCTGAGATGTCTGTCTCAGTTCTACTAACTCTAACCCTGATATGTCTGTCTCAGTTCTACTAACCCTGATATGTCTGTCTCAGTTCTACTAACCCTGATATGTCTGTCTCAGTCCTACTAACCCTGATATATCTGTCTCAGTTCTACTAACCCTGAGATGTCTGTCTCAGTTCTACTAACCCTGATATGTCTGTCTCAGTCCTACTAACCCTGATATGTCTGTCTCAGTCCTACTAACCCTGATATGTCTGTCTCAGTTCTACTAACTCTAACCCTGATATGTCTTTCTCAGTTCTACTAACCCTGATATGTCTGTCTCAGTTCTACTAACCCTGAGATGTCTGTCTCAGTTCTACTGACCCTGATATGTCTGTCTCAGTGCTACTAACCCTGAGATGTCTGTCTCAGTTCTGCTAACCCTGATATGTCTGTCTCAGTCCTACTAACCCTGATATGTCTGTCTCAGTCCTACTAACCCTGATATGTCTGTCTCAGTCCTACTATCCCTGATATGTCTGTCTCAGTTCTATTAACTCTAACCCTGATATGTCTGTCTCAGTTCTACTAACTCTAACCCTGATATGTCTGTCTCAGTCCTACTAACCCTGATATGTCTGTCTCAGTCCTACTAACCCTGATATGTCTGTCTCAGTTCTACTAACTCTAACCCTGATATGTCTGTCTCAGTTCTACTCACTCTAACCCTGATATGTCTGTCTCAGTCCTACTAACCCTGATATGTCTGTCTCAGTTCTACTAACTCTAACCCTGATATGTCTGTCTCAGTCCTACTAACTCTAACCCTGATATGTCTGTCTCAGTTCTACTAACCCTGATATGTCTGTCTCAGTTCTACTAACCCTGATATGTCTGTCTCAGTTCTACTAACCCTGATATGTCTGTCTCAGTCCTACTAACCCTGATATGTCTGTCTCAGTTCTACTAACCCTGATATGTCTGTCTCAGTTCTACTAACTCTAACCCTGATATGTCTGTCTCAGTTCTACTAAGCCTGATATGTCTGTCTCAGTCCTACTAACCCTGATATGTCTGTCTCAGTTCTACTAACCCTGATATGTCTGTCTCAGTCCTACTACCCTGATATGTCTGTCTCAGTCCTACTAACCCTGACATGACTGTCTCAGTTCTACTAACCCTGATATGTCTGTCTCAGTTCTACTAACTCTAACCCTGATATGTCTGTCTCAGTCCTACTAACTCTAACCCTGATATGTCTGTCTCAGTCCTACTAACCCTGATATGTCTGTCTCAGTCCTACTATCCCTGATATGTCTGTCTCTGTCCTACTAACTCTAACCCTGATATGTCTGTCTCAGTCCTGCTAACTCTAACCCTGATATGTCTGTCTCAGTGCTACTAACCCTGATATGTCTGTCTCAGTCCTACTAACCCTGATATGTCTGTCTCAGTCCTGCTAACTCTAACCCTGATATGTCTGTCTCTGTCCTACTAACTCTAATCCTGATATGTCTGTCTCATTCCTACTAACCCTGATATGTCTGTCTCAGTCCTGATAACTCTAACCCTGATATGTCTGTCTCTGTCCTACTAACTCTAACCCTGATATGTCTGTCTCAGTTCTAATAACCCTGATATGTCTGTCTCAGTTCTACTAACCCTGATATGTCTGTCTCAGTTCTACTAACCCTGATATGTCTGTCTCTGTCCTACTAACTCTAACCCTGATATGTCTGTCTCAGTCCTACTAACCCTGATATGTCTGTCTCAGTCCTACTAACCCTGATATGTCTGTCTCAGTTCTACTAACCCTGATATGTCTGTCTCCGTTCTACTAACCCTGATATGTCTGTCTCAGTCCTACTACCCTGATATGTCTGTCTCAGTCCTACTAACCCTGATATGTCTGTCTCAGTCCTTCTGACCCTGATATGTCTGTCTCAATCCTACTAACCCTGATATGTCTGTCTCAGTCCTACTAACTCTAACCCTGATATGTCTGTCTCAGTTCTACTAACCCTGATATGTCTGTCTCAGTCCTACTAACCCTGATATGTCTGTCTCAGTCCTACTAACCCTGATATGTCTGTCTCAGTCCTACTAACTCTAACCCTGATATGTCTGTCTCAGTCCTACTAACCCTAACCCTGATATGTCTGTCTCAGTCCTACTAACCCTGGTATGTCTGTCTCAGTCCTACTAACCCTGGTATGTCTGTCTCAGTCCTACTAACCCTGGTATGTCTGTCTCAGTCCTACTAACTCTAACCCTGATATGTCTGTCTCAGTTCTACTAACTCTAACCCTGATATGTCTGTCTCAGTCCTACTAACCCTGATATGACTGTCTCTGTCCTACTAACCCTGATATGTCTGTCTCATTCCTACTAACCCTGATATGTCTGTCTCATTCCTACTAACCCTGATATATCTGTCTCAGTCCTACTAACTCTAACCCTGATATGTCTGTCTCAGTTCTACTAACTCTAACCCTGATATGTCTATCTCAGTCCTACTACCCTGATATGTCTGTCTCAGTTCTACTAACCCTGATATGTCTGTCTCAGTTCTACTAACCCTGATATGTCTGTCTCAGTCTTACTAACCCTGATATGTCTGTCTCAGTCCTACTAACCCTGATATGTCTGTCTCAGTCCTACTAACCCTGATATGTCTGTCTCAGTTCTACTAATTCTAACCCTGATATGTCTGTCTCAGTTCTACTAATTCTAACCCTGATATGTCTGTCTCAGTTCTACTAACCCTGATATGTCTGTCTCAGTCCTACTAACCCTGATATGTCTGTCTCAGTCCTACTAACCCGGATATGTCTGTCTCAGTCCTACTACCCTGATATGTCTGTCTCAGTCCTACTAACTCTAACCCTTATATGTCTGTCTCAGTTCTACTAACCCTGATATGTCTGTCTCAGTTCTACTAACCCTGATATGTCTGTCTCAGTTCTACTAACCCTGATATGTCTGTCTCAGTTCTACTAACCCTGAGATGTCTGTCTCAGTTCTACTAACCCTGAGATGTCTGTCTCAGTCCTACTAACACTGATATGTCTGTCTCAGTCCTACTAACACTGATATGTCTGTCTCAGTCCTACTAACCCTGATATGTCTGTCTCAGTCCTACTAACCCTGATATGTCTGTCTCAGTTCTACTAACTCTAACCCTGATATTTCTGTCTCAGTTCTACTAACCCTGATATGTCTGTCTCAGTCCTACTAACCCTGATATGTCTGTCTCAGTCCTACTAACCCTGATATGTCTGTCTCAGTCCTACCAACCCTGATATGTCTGTCTCAGTCCTACTAACTCTAACCCTGATATGTCTGTCTCAGTCCTACTAACTCTAACCCTGATATGTCTGTCTCAGTTCTACTAACTCTAACCTTGATATGTCTGTCTCAGTCCTACTAACCCTGATATGTCTGTCTCAGTTCTACTAACTCTAACCCTGATATTTCTGTCTCAGTTCTACTAACCCTGATATGTCTTGTCTCAGTCCTACTAACCCTGATATGTCTGTCTCAGTCCTACTATCCCGGATATGTCTGTCTCAGTCCTACTAACCCTGATATGTCTGTCTCAGTCCTACTAACCCTGATATGTCTGTCTCAGTCCTACTAACTCTAACCCTGATATGTCTGTCTCAGTTCTACTAACTCTAACCCTGATATGTCTGTCTCAGTTCTACTAACTCTAACCCTGATATGTCTGTCTCAGTCCTACTAACCCTGATATGTCTGTCTCTGTCCTACTAACCCTGATATGTCTGTCTCATTCCTACTAACCCTGATATATCTGTCTTAGTCCTACTAACTCTAACCCTGATATGTCTATCTCAGTCCTTCTACCCTGATATGTCTGTCTCAGTCCTACTAACCCTGATATGTCTGTCTCAGTTCTACTAACTCTAACCCTGATATGTCTGTCTCAGTTCTACTAACCCTGATATGTCTGTCTCAGTCCTACTAACCCTGATATGTCTGTCTCAGTTCTACTATCCCTGATATGTCTGTCTCAGTTCTACTACACCTGATATGTCTGTCTCAGTTCTACTAATTCTAACCCTGATATGTCTGTCTCAGTTCTACTAACCCTGATATGTCTGTCTCAGTCCTACTAACCCTGATATGTCTGTCTCAGTTCTACTAATCCTGATATGTCTGTCTCAGTCCTACTAACCCTGATATGTCTGTCTCAGTTCTACTAACCCTGATATGTCTGTCTCAGTCCTACTACCCTGATATGTCTGTCTCAGTTCTACTAACCCTGATATGTCTGTCTCAGTTCTACTAACCCTGATATGTCTGTCTCAGTTCTACTAACCCTGATATGTCTGTCTCAGTTCTACTAACCCTGATATGTCTGTCTCAGTTCTACTAACCCTGAGATGTCTGTCTCAGTCCTACTAACCCTGATATGTCTGTCTCAGTTCTACTAATCCTGATATGTCTGTCTCTGTCCTACTAACTCTAACCCTGATATGTCTGTCTCAGTTCTACTAACCCTGATATGTCTGTCTCAGTCCTACTAACTCTAACCCTGATATGTCTGTCTCAGTTCTACTAACCCTGATATGTCTGTCTCAGTTCTACTAACCCTGATATGTCTGTCTCAGTTCTACTAACCCTGATATGTCTGTCTCAGTCCTACTAACCCTGATATGTCTGTCTCAGTTCTACTAACCCTGATATGTCTGTCTCAGTTCTACTAACTCTAACCCTGATATGTCTGTCTCAGTTCTACTAAGCCTGATATGTCTGTCTCAGTCCTACTAACCCTGATATGTCTGTCTCAGTTCTACTAACCCTGATATGTCTGTCTCAGTCCTACTACCCTGATATGTCTGTCTCAGTCCTACTAACCCTGACATGACTGTCTCAGTTCTACTAACCCTGATATGTCTGTCTCAGTTCTACTAACTCTAACCCTGATATGTCTGTCTCAGTCCTACTAACTCTAACCCTGATATGTCTGTCTCAGTCCTACTAACCCTGATATGTCTGTCTCAGTCCTACTATCCCTGATATGTCTGTCTCTGTCCTACTAACTCTAACCCTGATATGTCTGTCTCAGTCCTGCTAACTCTAACCCTGATATGTCTGTCTCAGTGCTACTAACCCTGATATGTCTGTCTCAGTCCTACTAACCCTGATATGTCTGTCTCAGTCCTGCTAACTCTAACCCTGATATGTCTGTCTCTGTCCTACTAACTCTAATCCTGATATGTCTGTCTCATTCCTACTAACCCTGATATGTCTGTCTCAGTCCTGATAACTCTAACCCTGATATGTCTGTCTCTGTCCTACTAACTCTAACCCTGATATGTCTGTCTCAGTTCTAATAACCCTGATATGTCTGTCTCAGTTCTACTAACCCTGATATGTCTGTCTCAGTTCTACTAACCCTGATATGTCTGTCTCTGTCCTACTAACTCTAACCCTGATATGTCTGTCTCAGTCCTACTAACCCTGATATGTCTGTCTCAGTCCTACTAACCCTGATATGTCTGTCTCAGTTCTACTAACCCTGATATGTCTGTCTCAGTTCTACTAACCCTGATATGTCTGTCTCAGTCCTACTACCCTGATATGTCTGTCTCAGTCCTACTAACCCTGATATGTCTGTCTCAGTCCTTCTGACCCTGATATGTCTGTCTCAATCCTACTAACCCTGATATGTCTGTCTCAGTCCTACTAACTCTAACCCTGATATGTCTGTCTCAGTTCTACTAACCCTGATATGTCTGTCTCAGTCCTACTAACCCTGATATGTCTGTCTCAGTCCTACTAACCCTGATATGTCTGTCTCAGTCCTACTAACTCTAACCCTGATATGTCTGTCTCAGTCCTACTAACCCTAACCCTGATATGTCTGTCTCAGTCCTACTAACCCTGGTATGTCTGTCTCAGTCCTACTAACCCTGGTATGTCTGTCTCAGTCCTACTAACCCTGGTATGTCTGTCTCAGTCCTACTAACTCTAACCCTGATATGTCTGTCTCAGTTCTACTAACTCTAACCCTGATATGTCTGTCTCAGTCCTACTAACCCTGATATGACTGTCTCTGTCCTACTAACCCTGATATGTCTGTCTCATTCCTACTAACCCTGATATGTCTGTCTCATTCCTACTAACCCTGATATATCTGTCTCAGTCCTACTAACTCTAACCCTGATATGTCTGTCTCAGTTCTACTAACTCTAACCCTGATATGTCTATCTCAGTCCTACTACCCTGATATGTCTGTCTCAGTTCTACTAACCCTGATATGTCTGTCTCAGTTCTACTAACCCTGATATGTCTGTCTCAGTCTTACTAACCCTGATATGTCTGTCTCAGTCCTACTAACCCTGATATGTCTGTCTCAGTCCTACTAACCCTGATATGTCTGTCTCAGTTCTACTAATTCTAACCCTGATATGTCTGTCTCAGTTCTACTAATTCTAACCCTGATATGTCTGTCTCAGTTCTACTAACCCTGATATGTCTGTCTCAGTCCTACTAACCCTGATATGTCTGTCTCAGTCCTACTAACCCGGATATGTCTGTCTCAGTCCTACTACCCTGATATGTCTGTCTCAGTCCTACTAACTCTAACCCTTATATGTCTGTCTCAGTTCTACTAACCCTGATATGTCTGTCTCAGTTCTACTAACCCTGATATGTCTGTCTCAGTTCTACTAACCCTGATATGTCTGTCTCAGTTCTACTAACCCTGAGATGTCTGTCTCAGTTCTACTAACCCTGAGATGTCTGTCTCAGTCCTACTAACACTGATATGTCTGTCTCAGTCCTACTAACACTGATATGTCTGTCTCAGTCCTACTAACCCTGATATGTCTGTCTCAGTCCTACTAACCCTGATATGTCTGTCTCAGTTCTACTAACTCTAACCCTGATATTTCTGTCTCAGTTCTACTAACCCTGATATGTCTGTCTCAGTCCTACTAACCCTGATATGTCTGTCTCAGTCCTACTAACCCTGATATGTCTGTCTCAGTCCTACCAACCCTGATATGTCTGTCTCAGTCCTACTAACTCTAACCCTGATATGTCTGTCTCAGTCCTACTAACTCTAACCCTGATATGTCTGTCTCAGTTCTACTAACTCTAACCTTGATATGTCTGTCTCAGTCCTACTAACCCTGATATGTCTGTCTCAGTTCTACTAACTCTAACCCTGATATTTCTGTCTCAGTTCTACTAACCCTGATATGTCTTGTCTCAGTCCTACTAACCCTGATATGTCTGTCTCAGTCCTACTATCCCGGATATGTCTGTCTCAGTCCTACTAACCCTGATATGTCTGTCTCAGTCCTACTAACCCTGATATGTCTGTCTCAGTCCTACTAACTCTAACCCTGATATGTCTGTCTCAGTTCTACTAACTCTAACCCTGATATGTCTGTCTCAGTTCTACTAACTCTAACCCTGATATGTCTGTCTCAGTCCTACTAACCCTGATATGTCTGTCTCTGTCCTACTAACCCTGATATGTCTGTCTCATTCCTACTAACCCTGATATATCTGTCTTAGTCCTACTAACTCTAACCCTGATATGTCTATCTCAGTCCTTCTACCCTGATATGTCTGTCTCAGTCCTACTAACCCTGATATGTCTGTCTCAGTTCTACTAACTCTAACCCTGATATGTCTGTCTCAGTTCTACTAACCCTGATATGTCTGTCTCAGTCCTACTAACCCTGATATGTCTGTCTCAGTTCTACTATCCCTGATATGTCTGTCTCAGTTCTACTACACCTGATATGTCTGTCTCAGTTCTACTAATTCTAACCCTGATATGTCTGTCTCAGTTCTACTAACCCTGATATGTCTGTCTCAGTCCTACTAACCCTGATATGTCTGTCTCAGTTCTACTAATCCTGATATGTCTGTCTCAGTCCTACTAACCCTGATATGTCTGTCTCAGTTCTACTAACCCTGATATGTCTGTCTCAGTCCTACTACCCTGATATGTCTGTCTCAGTTCTACTAACCCTGATATGTCTGTCTCAGTTCTACTAACCCTGATATGTCTGTCTCAGTTCTACTAACCCTGATATGTCTGTCTCAGTTCTACTAACCCTGATATGTCTGTCTCAGTTCTACTAACCCTGAGATGTCTGTCTCAGTCCTACTAACCCTGATATGTCTGTCTCAGTTCTACTAATCCTGATATGTCTGTCTCTGTCCTACTAACTCTAACCCTGATATGTCTGTCTCAGTTCTACTAACCCTGATATGTCTGTCTCAGTCCTACTAACTCTAACCCTGATATGTCTGTCTCAGTTCTACTAACCCTGATATGTCTGTCTCAGTTCTACTAACCCTGATATGTCTGTCTCAGTTCTACTAACCCTGATATGTCTGTCTCAGTCCTACTAACCCTGATATGTCTGTCTCAGTTCTACTAACCCTGATATGTCTGTCTCAGTTCTACTAACTCTAACCCTGATATGTCTGTCTCAGTTCTACTAAGCCTGATATGTCTGTCTCAGTCCTACTAACCCTGATATGTCTGTCTCAGTTCTACTAACCCTGATATGTCTGTCTCAGTCCTACTACCCTGATATGTCTGTCTCAGTCCTACTAACCCTGACATGACTGTCTCAGTTCTACTAACCCTGATATGTCTGTCTCAGTTCTACTAACTCTAACCCTGATATGTCTGTCTCAGTCCTACTAACTCTAACCCTGATATGTCTGTCTCAGTCCTACTAACCCTGATATGTCTGTCTCAGTCCTACTATCCCTGATATGTCTGTCTCTGTCCTACTAACTCTAACCCTGATATGTCTGTCTCAGTCCTGCTAACTCTAACCCTGATATGTCTGTCTCAGTGCTACTAACCCTGATATGTCTGTCTCAGTCCTACTAACCCTGATATGTCTGTCTCAGTCCTGCTAACTCTAACCCTGATATGTCTGTCTCTGTCCTACTAACTCTAATCCTGATATGTCTGTCTCATTCCTACTAACCCTGATATGTCTGTCTCAGTCCTGATAACTCTAACCCTGATATGTCTGTCTCTGTCCTACTAACTCTAACCCTGATATGTCTGTCTCAGTTCTAATAACCCTGATATGTCTGTCTCAGTTCTACTAACCCTGATATGTCTGTCTCAGTTCTACTAACCCTGATATGTCTGTCTCTGTCCTACTAACTCTAACCCTGATATGTCTGTCTCAGTCCTACTAACCCTGATATGTCTGTCTCAGTCCTACTAACCCTGATATGTCTGTCTCAGTTCTACTAACCCTGATATGTCTGTCTCAGTTCTACTAACCCTGATATGTCTGTCTCAGTCCTACTACCCTGATATGTCTGTCTCAGTCCTACTAACCCTGATATGTCTGTCTCAGTCCTTCTGACCCTGATATGTCTGTCTCAATCCTACTAACCCTGATATGTCTGTCTCAGTCCTACTAACTCTAACCCTGATATGTCTGTCTCAGTTCTACTAACCCTGATATGTCTGTCTCAGTCCTACTAACCCTGATATGTCTGTCTCAGTCCTACTAACCCTGATATGTCTGTCTCAGTCCTACTAACTCTAACCCTGATATGTCTGTCTCAGTCCTACTAACCCTAACCCTGATATGTCTGTCTCAGTCCTACTAACCCTGGTATGTCTGTCTCAGTCCTACTAACCCTGGTATGTCTGTCTCAGTCCTACTAACCCTGGTATGTCTGTCTCAGTCCTACTAACTCTAACCCTGATATGTCTGTCTCAGTTCTACTAACTCTAACCCTGATATGTCTGTCTCAGTCCTACTAACCCTGATATGACTGTCTCTGTCCTACTAACCCTGATATGTCTGTCTCATTCCTACTAACCCTGATATGTCTGTCTCATTCCTACTAACCCTGATATATCTGTCTCAGTCCTACTAACTCTAACCCTGATATGTCTGTCTCAGTTCTACTAACTCTAACCCTGATATGTCTATCTCAGTCCTACTACCCTGATATGTCTGTCTCAGTTCTACTAACCCTGATATGTCTGTCTCAGTTCTACTAACCCTGATATGTCTGTCTCAGTTCTACTAACCCTGATATGTCTGTCTCAGTTCTACTAACCCTGATATGTCTGTCTCAGTCCTACTAACCCTGATATGTCTGTCTCAGTCCTTCTGACCCTGATATGTCTGTCTCAATCCTACTAACCCTGATATGTCTGTCTCAGTCCTACTAACTCTAACCCTGATATGTCTGTCTCAGTTCTACTAACCCTGATATGTCTGTCTCAGTCCTACTAACCCTGATATGTCTGTCTCAGTCCTACTAACCCTGATATGTCTGTCTCAGTCCTACTAACTCTAACCCTGATATGTCTGTCTCAGTCCTACTAACCCTAACCCTGATATGTCTGTCTCAGTCCTACTAACCCTGGTATGTCTGTCTCAGTCCTACTAACCCTGGTATGTCTGTCTCAGTCCTACTAACCCTGGTATGTCTGTCTCAGTCCTACTAACTCTAACCCTGATATGTCTGTCTCAGTTCTACTAACTCTAACCCTGATATGTCTGTCTCAGTCCTACTAACCCTGATATGACTGTCTCTGTCCTACTAACCCTGATATGTCTGTCTCATTCCTACTAACCCTGATATGTCTGTCTCATTCCTACTAACCCTGATATATCTGTCTCAGTCCTACTAACTCTAACCCTGATATGTCTGTCTCAGTTCTACTAACTCTAACCCTGATATGTCTATCTCAGTCCTACTACCCTGATATGTCTGTCTCAGTTCTACTAACCCTGATATGTCTGTCTCAGTTCTACTAACCCTGATATGTCTGTCTCAGTCTTACTAACCCTGATATGTCTGTCTCAGTCCTACTAACCCTGATATGTCTGTCTCAGTCCTACTAACCCTGATATGTCTGTCTCAGTTCTACTAATTCTAACCCTGATATGTCTGTCTCAGTTCTACTAATTCTAACCCTGATATGTCTGTCTCAGTTCTACTAACCCTGATATGTCTGTCTCAGTCCTACTAACCCTGATATGTCTGTCTCAGTCCTACTAACCCGGATATGTCTGTCTCAGTCCTACTACCCTGATATGTCTGTCTCAGTCCTACTAACTCTAACCCTTATATGTCTGTCTCAGTTCTACTAACCCTGATATGTCTGTCTCAGTTCTACTAACCCTGATATGTCTGTCTCAGTTCTACTAACCCTGATATGTCTGTCTCAGTTCTACTAACCCTGAGATGTCTGTCTCAGTTCTACTAACCCTGAGATGTCTGTCTCAGTCCTACTAACACTGATATGTCTGTCTCAGTCCTACTAACACTGATATGTCTGTCTCAGTCCTACTAACCCTGATATGTCTGTCTCAGTCCTACTAACCCTGATATGTCTGTCTCAGTTCTACTAACTCTAACCCTGATATTTCTGTCTCAGTTCTACTAACCCTGATATGTCTGTCTCAGTCCTACTAACCCTGATATGTCTGTCTCAGTCCTACTAACCCTGATATGTCTGTCTCAGTCCTACCAACCCTGATATGTCTGTCTCAGTCCTACTAACTCTAACCCTGATATGTCTGTCTCAGTCCTACTAACTCTAACCCTGATATGTCTGTCTCAGTTCTACTAACTCTAACCTTGATATGTCTGTCTCAGTCCTACTAACCCTGATATGTCTGTCTCAGTTCTACTAACTCTAACCCTGATATTTCTGTCTCAGTTCTACTAACCCTGATATGTCTTGTCTCAGTCCTACTAACCCTGATATGTCTGTCTCAGTCCTACTATCCCGGATATGTCTGTCTCAGTCCTACTAACCCTGATATGTCTGTCTCAGTCCTACTAACCCTGATATGTCTGTCTCAGTCCTACTAACTCTAACCCTGATATGTCTGTCTCAGTTCTACTAACTCTAACCCTGATATGTCTGTCTCAGTTCTACTAACTCTAACCCTGATATGTCTGTCTCAGTCCTACTAACCCTGATATGTCTGTCTCTGTCCTACTAACCCTGATATGTCTGTCTCATTCCTACTAACCCTGATATATCTGTCTTAGTCCTACTAACTCTAACCCTGATATGTCTATCTCAGTCCTTCTACCCTGATATGTCTGTCTCAGTCCTACTAACCCTGATATGTCTGTCTCAGTTCTACTAACTCTAACCCTGATATGTCTGTCTCAGTTCTACTAACCCTGATATGTCTGTCTCAGTCCTACTAACCCTGATATGTCTGTCTCAGTTCTACTATCCCTGATATGTCTGTCTCAGTTCTACTACACCTGATATGTCTGTCTCAGTTCTACTAATTCTAACCCTGATATGTCTGTCTCAGTTCTACTAACCCTGATATGTCTGTCTCAGTCCTACTAACCCTGATATGTCTGTCTCAGTTCTACTAATCCTGATATGTCTGTCTCAGTCCTACTAACCCTGATATGTCTGTCTCAGTTCTACTAACCCTGATATGTCTGTCTCAGTCCTACTACCCTGATATGTCTGTCTCAGTTCTACTAACCCTGATATGTCTGTCTCAGTTCTACTAACCCTGATATGTCTGTCTCAGTTCTACTAACCCTGATATGTCTGTCTCAGTTCTACTAACCCTGATATGTCTGTCTCAGTTCTACTAACCCTGAGATGTCTGTCTCAGTCCTACTAACCCTGATATGTCTGTCTCAGTTCTACTAATCCTGATATGTCTGTCTCTGTCCTACTAACTCTAACCCTGATATGTCTGTCTCAGTTCTACTAACCCTGATATGTCTGTCTCAGTCCTACTAACTCTAACCCTGATATGTCTGTCTCAGTTCTACTAACCCTGATATGTCTGTCTCAGTTCTACTAACCCTGATATGTCTGTCTCAGTTCTACTAACCCTGATATGTCTGTCTCAGTCCTACTAACCCTGATATGTCTGTCTCAGTTCTACTAACCCTGATATGTCTGTCTCAGTTCTACTAACTCTAACCCTGATATGTCTGTCTCAGTTCTACTAAGCCTGATATGTCTGTCTCAGTCCTACTAACCCTGATATGTCTGTCTCAGTTCTACTAACCCTGATATGTCTGTCTCAGTCCTACTAACCCTGACATGACTGTCTCAGTTCTACTAACCCTGATATGTCTGTCTCAGTTCTACTAACTCTAACCCTGATATGTCTGTCTCAGTCCTACTAACTCTAACCCTGATATGTCTGTCTCAGTCCTACTAACCCTGATATGTCTGTCTCAGTCCTACTATCCCTGATATGTCTGTCTCTGTCCTACTAACTCTAACCCTGATATGTCTGTCTCAGTCCTGCTAACTCTAACCCTGATATGTCTGTCTCAGTGCTACTAACCCTGATATGTCTGTCTCAGTCCTACTAACCCTGATATGTCTGTCTCAGTCCTGCTAACTCTAACCCTGATATGTCTGTCTCTGTCCTACTAACTCTAATCCTGATATGTCTGTCTCATTCCTACTAACCCTGATATGTCTGTCTCAGTCCTGATAACTCTAACCCTGATATGTCTGTCTCTGTCCTACTAACTCTAACCCTGATATGTCTGTCTCAGTTCTAATAACCCTGATATGTCTGTCTCAGTTCTACTAACCCTGATATGTCTGTCTCAGTTCTACTAACCCTGATATGTCTGTCTCTGTCCTACTAACTCTAACCCTGATATGTCTGTCTCAGTCCTACTAACCCTGATATGTCTGTCTCAGTCCTACTAACCCTGATATGTCTGTCTCAGTTCTACTAACCCTGATATGTCTGTCTCAGTTCTACTAACCCTGATATGTCTGTCTCAGTCCTACTACCCTGATATGTCTGTCTCAGTCCTACTAACCCTGATATGTCTGTCTCAGTCCTTCTGACCCTGATATGTCTGTCTCAATCCTACTAACCCTGATATGTCTGTCTCAGTCCTACTAACTCTAACCCTGATATGTCTGTCTCAGTTCTACTAACCCTGATATGTCTGTCTCAGTCCTACTAACCCTGATATGTCTGTCTCAGTCCTACTAACCCTGATATGTCTGTCTCAGTCCTACTAACTCTAACCCTGATATGTCTGTCTCAGTCCTACTAACCCTAACCCTGATATGTCTGTCTCAGTCCTACTAACCCTGGTATGTCTGTCTCAGTCCTACTAACCCTGGTATGTCTGTCTCAGTCCTACTAACCCTGGTATGTCTGTCTCAGTCCTACTAACTCTAACCCTGATATGTCTGTCTCAGTTCTACTAACTCTAACCCTGATATGTCTGTCTCAGTCCTACTAACCCTGATATGACTGTCTCTGTCCTACTAACCCTGATATGTCTGTCTCATTCCTACTAACCCTGATATGTCTGTCTCATTCCTACTAACCCTGATATATCTGTCTCAGTCCTACTAACTCTAACCCTGATATGTCTGTCTCAGTTCTACTAACTCTAACCCTGATATGTCTATCTCAGTCCTACTACCCTGATATGTCTGTCTCAGTTCTACTAACCCTGATATGTCTGTCTCAGTTCTACTAACCCTGATATGTCTGTCTCAGTCTTACTAACCCTGATATGTCTGTCTCAGTCCTACTAACCCTGATATGTCTGTCTCAGTCCTACTAACCCTGATATGTCTGTCTCAGTTCTACTAATTCTAACCCTGATATGTCTGTCTCAGTTCTACTAATTCTAACCCTGATATGTCTGTCTCAGTTCTACTAACCCTGATATGTCTGTCTCAGTCCTACTAACCCTGATATGTCTGTCTCAGTCCTACTAACCCGGATATGTCTGTCTCAGTCCTACTACCCTGATATGTCTGTCTCAGTCCTACTAACTCTAACCCTTATATGTCTGTCTCAGTTCTACTAACCCTGATATGTCTGTCTCAGTTCTACTAACCCTGATATGTCTGTCTCAGTTCTACTAACCCTGATATGTCTGTCTCAGTTCTACTAACCCTGAGATGTCTGTCTCAGTTCTACTAACCCTGAGATGTCTGTCTCAGTCCTACTAACACTGATATGTCTGTCTCAGTCCTACTAACACTGATATGTCTGTCTCAGTCCTACTAACCCTGATATGTCTGTCTCAGTCCTACTAACCCTGATATGTCTGTCTCAGTTCTACTAACTCTAACCCTGATATTTCTGTCTCAGTTCTACTAACCCTGATATGTCTGTCTCAGTCCTACTAACCCTGATATGTCTGTCTCAGTCCTACTAACCCTGATATGTCTGTCTCAGTCCTACCAACCCTGATATGTCTGTCTCAGTCCTACTAACTCTAACCCTGATATGTCTGTCTCAGTCCTACTAACTCTAACCCTGATATGTCTGTCTCAGTTCTACTAACTCTAACCTTGATATGTCTGTCTCAGTCCTACTAACCCTGATATGTCTGTCTCAGTTCTACTAACTCTAACCCTGATATTTCTGTCTCAGTTCTACTAACCCTGATATGTCTTGTCTCAGTCCTACTAACCCTGATATGTCTGTCTCAGTCCTACTATCCCGGATATGTCTGTCTCAGTCCTACTAACCCTGATATGTCTGTCTCAGTCCTACTAACCCTGATATGTCTGTCTCAGTCCTACTAACTCTAACCCTGATATGTCTGTCTCAGTTCTACTAACTCTAACCCTGATATGTCTGTCTCAGTTCTACTAACTCTAACCCTGATATGTCTGTCTCAGTCCTACTAACCCTGATATGTCTGTCTCTGTCCTACTAACCCTGATATGTCTGTCTCATTCCTACTAACCCTGATATATCTGTCTTAGTCCTACTAACTCTAACCCTGATATGTCTATCTCAGTCCTTCTACCCTGATATGTCTGTCTCAGTCCTACTAACCCTGATATGTCTGTCTCAGTTCTACTAACTCTAACCCTGATATGTCTGTCTCAGTTCTACTAACCCTGATATGTCTGTCTCAGTCCTACTAACCCTGATATGTCTGTCTCAGTTCTACTATCCCTGATATGTCTGTCTCAGTTCTACTACACCTGATATGTCTGTCTCAGTTCTACTAATTCTAACCCTGATATGTCTGTCTCAGTTCTACTAACCCTGATATGTCTGTCTCAGTCCTACTAACCCTGATATGTCTGTCTCAGTTCTACTAATCCTGATATGTCTGTCTCAGTCCTACTAACCCTGATATGTCTGTCTCAGTTCTACTAACCCTGATATGTCTGTCTCAGTCCTACTACCCTGATATGTCTGTCTCAGTTCTACTAACCCTGATATGTCTGTCTCAGTTCTACTAACCCTGATATGTCTGTCTCAGTTCTACTAACCCTGATATGTCTGTCTCAGTTCTACTAACCCTGATATGTCTGTCTCAGTTCTACTAACCCTGAGATGTCTGTCTCAGTCCTACTAACCCTGATATGTCTGTCTCAGTTCTACTAATCCTGATATGTCTGTCTCTGTCCTACTAACTCTAACCCTGATATGTCTGTCTCAGTTCTACTAACCCTGATATGTCTGTCTCAGTCCTACTAACTCTAACCCTGATATGTCTGTCTCAGTTCTACTAACCCTGATATGTCTGTCTCAGTTCTACTAACCCTGATATGTCTGTCTCAGTTCTACTAACCCTGATATGTCTGTCTCAGTCCTACTAACCCTGATATGTCTGTCTCAGTTCTACTAACCCTGATATGTCTGTCTCAGTTCTACTAACTCTAACCCTGATATGTCTGTCTCAGTTCTACTAAGCCTGATATGTCTGTCTCAGTCCTACTAACCCTGATATGTCTGTCTCAGTTCTACTAACCCTGATATGTCTGTCTCAGTCCTACTACCCTGATATGTCTGTCTCAGTCCTACTAACCCTGACATGACTGTCTCAGTTCTACTAACCCTGATATGTCTGTCTCAGTTCTACTAACTCTAACCCTGATATGTCTGTCTCAGTCCTACTAACTCTAACCCTGATATGTCTGTCTCAGTCCTACTAACCCTGATATGTCTGTCTCAGTCCTACTATCCCTGATATGTCTGTCTCTGTCCTACTAACTCTAACCCTGATATGTCTGTCTCAGTCCTGCTAACTCTAACCCTGATATGTCTGTCTCATTCCTACTAACCCTGATATGTCTGTCTCAGTCCTACTAACCCTGATATGTCTGTCTCTGTCCTACTAACTCTAACCCTGATATGTCTGTCTCAGTCCTACTAACCCTGATATGTCTGTCTCTGTCCTACTAACTCTAACCCTGATATGTCTGTCTCAGTGCTACTAACCCTGATATGTCTGTCTCAGTCCTACTAACCCTGATATGTCTGTCTCAGTCCTACTAACTCTAACCCTGATATGTCTGTCTCTGTCCTACTAACCCTGATAGGTCTGTCTCAGTTCTACTAACCCTGATATGTCTGTCTCAGTTCTACTAACCCTGATATGTCTGTCTCAGTTCTACTAACCCTGATATGTCTGTCTCAGTCCTACTAACCCTGATATGTCTGTCTCAGTTCTGCTAACCCTGAGATGTCTGTCTCAGTTCTACTAACCCTGATATGTCTGTCTCAGTCCTACTAACCCTGATATTTCTGTCTCAGTTCTACTAACCCTGAGATGTCTGTCTCAGTTCTACTAACCCTGATATGTCTGTCTCAGTTCTACTAACCCTGATATGTCTGTCTCAGTTCTACTAACCCTGATATGTCTGTCTCAGTCCTACTAACCCTGATATATCTGTCTCAGTTCTACTAACCCTGAGATGTCTGTCTCAGTTCTACTAACCCTGATATGTCTGTCTCAGTCCTACTAACCCTGATATGTCTGTCTCAGTCCTACTAACCCTGATATGTCTGTCTCAGTTCTACTAACTCTAACCCTGATATGTCTTTCTCAGTTCTACTAACCCTGATATGTCTGTCTCAGTTCTACTAACCCTGAGATGTCTGTCTCAGTTCTACTGACCCTGATATGTCTGTCTCAGTGCTACTAACCCTGAGATGTCTGTCTCAGTTCTGCTAACCCTGATATGTCTGTCTCAGTCCTACTAACCCTGATATGTCTGTCTCAGTCCTACTAACCCTGATATGTCTGTCTCAGTCCTACTATCCCTGATATGTCTGTCTCAGTTCTATTAACTCTAACCCTGATATGTCTGTCTCAGTTCTACTAACTCTAACCCTGATATGTCTGTCTCAGTCCTACTAACCCTGATATGTCTGTCTCAGTTCTACTAACTCTAACCCTGATATGTCTGTCTCAGTTCTACTCACTCTAACCCTGATATGTCTGTCTCAGTCCTATTAACCCTGATATGTCTGTCTCAGTTCTACTAACTCTAACCCTGATATGTCTGTCTCAGTTCTACTAACTCTAACCCTGATATGTCTGTCTCAGTCCTACTAACCCTGATATGTCTGTCTCAGTTCTACTAACTCTAACCCTGATATGTCTGTCTCAGTTCTACTAACTCTAACCCTGATATGTCTGTCTCAGTCCTAGTAACCCTGATATGTCTGTCTCAGTCCTACTAACCCTGATATGTCTGTCTCAGTTCTACTACCCTGCTTGCTGCAATGGAAAAGCTTGAGTTTATTAGAGAGAAAAAGGAAAGACTGGTTTCACAAGTTGTCAGTATTGCTGACAAATCATCCGATCATACAGGTTGTGTGTGTGTCAGTGCATACAGTAGGTGTCTATGGGTGGAGGTCCGAGGTGTTGGTGCCATTCAGCTGAATGGAGGAGATAAGAAGAAGGGGTTTTATCTGAGTGGGGGAAGGTTAGAGGTAGACAGAAACATTGATAGGCTAGAATAACAGCTGACACATCTCTGGGCATCAGGGTACACACACACACACACACACACACACACACACACACACACACACACACACACACACACACACACACACACACACACACACACACACACACACACACACACACACACACACACACACACACACACACAGCAACACATGGTACAAAGGGATTTTAAGCCCAGAAGGTCATATGCATACTATTTACCACTAAGTGCTGATGTAAGTTGTTTCTACATCCTTGATGTCAGGAGGGTTCTTCACACCATTTATTGATGTTTACGGCCCCTTATCGCTATGCCGACTCATAGAGGGCTGTGTCAGCACAGTTGGGTTTGTTCCCAAGCCTACAGAAGACACTGTATTTCTTCCGTCCGTGTGTGTGTTGTCTCATGGGGTCGGGATAGAGTAGATGATTAATGACTATTCCTTCTATATTATAATGTTTGATTCTATTGACTTTCTATTCTATTGTACCATACTCTACTGTCTTCTATTCTCCAGAGGAAAGCTACTTTGGGACGGTGTACACGTCAGATGACCGGGGCATCCTGTACTCTAAGTCTCTAGAGCGCCACCTGTTTGGTGGGGAAGGGAAGAGCGACTTCACCAACGTCACCTCCATGAGAGGAGTGTACCTCACCAACGTACTGGAGGAGGGTACGCAACTACGCATCAACACAATCTGGGTCGTATTCTTTAGGAACATAAACAGTCCGAAACGGGGAGGGACTCTTATAATCTACACCCGTCACAGCCAGAAGAGGACTGGCCACCCCTCAGAGCCTGGTTTCTCTCTAGGTTTCTTCCTAGGTTCCTGCCTTTCTAAGGAGTTTTTCCTAGCCACCCCTCAGAGCCTGGTTTCTCTCCAGGTTTCTTCCTAGGTTCCTGCCTTTCTAAGGAGTTTTTCCTAGCCACCCCTCAGAGCCTGGTTTCTCTCCAGGTTTCTTCCTAGGTTCCTGCCTTTCTAAGGAGTTTTTCCTAGCCACCCCTCAGAGCCTGGTTTCTCTCCAGGTTTCTTCCTAGGTTCCTGCCTTTCTAAGGAGTTTTTCCTGGCCACCCCTCAGAGCCTGGTTTCTCTCCAGGTTTCTTCCTAGGTTCCTGCCTTTCTAAGGAGTTTTTCCTGGCCACCCCTCAGAGCCTGGTTTCTCTCCAGGTTTCTTCCTAGGTTCCTGCCTTTCTAATGAGTTTTTCCTGGCCACCCCTCAGAGCCTGGTTTCTCTCTAGGTTTCTTCCTAGGTTCCTGCCTTTCTAAGGAGTTTTTCCTAGCCACCCCTCAGAGCCTGGTTTCTCTCTAGGTTTCTTCCTAGGTTCCTGCCTTTCTAAGGAGTTTTTCCTAGCCACCCCTCAGAGCCTGGTTTCTCTCTAGGTTTCTTCCTAGGTTCCTGCCTTTCTAAGGAGTTTTTCCTAGCCACCCCTCAGAGCCTGGTTTCTCTCTAGGTTTCTTCCTAGGTTCCTGCCTTTCTAAGGAGTTTTTCCTAGCCACCCCTCAGAGCCTGGTTTCTCTCTAGGTTTCTTCCTAGGTTCCTGCCTTTCTAATGAGTTTTTCCTAGCCACCCCTCAGAGCCTGGTTTCTCTCCAGGTTTCTTCCTAGGTTCCTGCCTTTCTAAGGAGTTTTTCCTAGCCACCCCTCAGAGCCTGGTTTCTCTCCAGGTTTCTTCCTAGGTTCCTGCCTTTCTAAGGAGTTTTTCCTAGCCACCCTTCAGAGCCTGGTTTCTCTCCAGGTTTCTTCCTAGGTTCCTGCCTTTCTAAGGAGTTTTTCCTAGCCACCCCTCAGAGCCTGGTTTCTCTCTAGGTTTCTTTCTAGGTTCTAGCCTTTCTAAGGAGTTTTTCCTGGCCACCCCTCAGAGCCTGGTTTCTCTCCAGGTTTCTTCCTAGGTTCCTGCCTTTCTAAGGAGTT
Source organism: Salmo salar (assembly GCF_965601325.2). Taxonomy (NCBI): domain Eukaryota; kingdom Metazoa; phylum Chordata; class Actinopteri; order Salmoniformes; family Salmonidae; genus Salmo; species Salmo salar. Next base: position 65,375,168 of record NC_138307.1, on the reverse strand, counting down.
TTTCCTAGCCACCCCTCAGAGCCTGGTTTCTCTCTAGGTTTCTTCCTAGGTTCCTGCCTTTCTAAGGAGTTTTTCCTAGCCACCGTGTTTCTACATCTGCATTGTTTGCTCTTTGGGATTTTAGGCCGGGTTTCTGTTTAAGCGCTTAGTGACAACTGCCGATGTTAAAAGAGCTTTATAAATACATTTGATTGATTGATACCTGAACTTGTACAATATACAGTGCATGTAGTTTGTAGGGGGGGTTCCAACTTGCTGATTAAAGTGTGAATGCATGTATTTTTTTAGTGGCAAAAATATGACAATTACTAATCCAAGCTAAAACGTTTTTTTCCTGGGTATTGTTTTTGACAGACGGCCGCATTCGGACAGTCATTTCATTTAACCGAGGGGGAGAGTGGACACTCCTCAACAAGCCCCAGAATGTTGAGTGTGGTGAGGATTCAGGAAATTATGTGAGAACTAACTTCATTCCCTCCTCTGACAATTAAGTATGTTGAGTATGTTGATGCTTATTATATGATTGTGAACACTGGATTCGTGTGTGTGTGTGTGTGTGTGTGTGTGTGTGTGTGTGTTTGTTTGTGACAGTGTAACTTGCACATCCACGGTGAGCACAGTCGCTACAACGGCATCACTCCCATGCTGCCTCTCTCTGACCCCACTGCCGTTGGCCTTGTCATCGCCCACGGTAACCAAACTGTCAATCATACATATTAAAGACATGTTGCATTGTGATACTTCTGTATTACCTTAGTGTACAGGATGTTGTGCACTACATGTTGCATTGTGATACTTCTGTATTACCGTAGTGTACATGATGTTGTGCACTACATTTAGCATTGTAGGGAATCTTGAATGGACTACACAGGAAATTCTTCCCCCCCTAATAATTTGGTCATCACTACAAAATAGCTGATCCCATATATAGTGCACTATATATGCCCGGTCCCAATTCGTTCCCTCACCATTTAATGTTTGCAGATCAGTAATGTGGGATCAGTATGGTGAAAGCTTCTCCACTACACTGGTTATCTCTATCCAGGCCCTTCAGGTCAGACAACATTGGAGGGTTAGGGCTAAACGGAGGGGTAGGGAGAAATTTGGGACCGGATGACTGACAGATAGAACATGTTTTCGGACACATCTCCCACCCTCTAGCTGTCCCAGAATGTGTGTGACCTTTCTATGACCTCTGCGCTTTGACCGGTCAGGCAGTGTGGGGGACTCCATCTCGTCAACACGGCCTGACGTGTACGTGTCAGAGGATGGGGGGTACAAGTGGAGGGGTTCCCTGAGGGGGCCCCATCACTACAGCATCCTGGACGCTGGGGGGCTCGTCGTGGCTGTGGAGGCCCACCCCATGGACGGCCAAATCAACACCATCAAGTACTGAACACCACACGCACGCACACACACAGTCGGTGGCATGTAGAAAGATCGGGTGTAAGGAGATGCTTTTTATTTGCACCCCCACCCATGGCATGCAAGCGACATCCTCTGAGTGTTTTGTGTGTGTGTGTGTGTGTGTGTGTGTGTGTGTGTGTGTGTGTGTGTGTGTGTGTGTGTGTGTGTGTGTGTGGTGTGTGTGTGTGTGTGTGTGTGTTTGACTATGGAGTGTGGTGTGTCTATCTGCTCTCCTCTCCCTATGAAGTTGTGGCTGTGAATGTGTCTATAAGCAGTCCACTACCCGGTAACTCTGTATGCATGTGTTTTAATTCTGTGTACTTCATGCGTGTGTGTGTGTGCTTGCACGTTCACATTGAGATGTTTATACAGGGTCGTATTCATTAGGCACCAAACGAAAGAAAACAACCTTAACTTTGTCCAATAAGAAAGGCTCGTTTTAGCTTTCCGTTGAAAAGTGTTTTGTGACTCTGTGCACTAATGAAAACGACCCTGTATGTCATTGTGCATCACCCCAGGTTCTCCACAGATGAGGGCCAGTGTTGGAAGGTGTACAACTTTACAGAGCAGCCCATCTTCTTCGCTGGCCTGACATCCGAGCCGGGCACCAAGACCATGAACATCAGCGTGTGGGGCTACCGGCCCGAGGACGACCACCAGCCCATGTGGGTGGTGGTCACCATTGACTTCCAGAGTCTCCTCACCAGAGAGTGTGGGTAAATCTCAATTGTATTTCCTTGATTCTTTGTGCCCTGTGTCTACTCGTCTCCTTGTCAAAACTCTGGAGGAGAATGCCTGAGGGGAGGAACCTTGGATCTTCTCCTCCAATGCTTTTTGAGAAGGAGGTGAGGAGAGTGGTCACGAGGAATCAAGGAAAGATGATTGAGATTCCTCCTGTGAGTCATTTGTTTGTTGTCAAATGTAATATCCCCAAGGATCATAATCATTAAACCAACAACAGACATTTCACAAGGAATGAAATAGTAGCTAGCTTTCTATTGTGAGAATACCCAAAGAGTGTCGTCAAATATGTGGTTTCCATATGTTTGATGTGTTTGATACCATTCCATTGATTCCATTCCAGCTATTACAATGAGTTCGCCCTCCTATAGATCCTCCCACCAGCCAACTTTGGTGTGCACCCCTGTGGGTCACTAGGAACGGAATTAAACATACTGATATCGATAAATAAATACTAAAATTGGCATGTCTCAATAGTCTTTCTCTATTGGTTAACGTTGGTTTCCCATAGGTGGTAACCAGGACTATGTTCAGTGGTTGGCCCATGCCACAGAGGGCGGGGACTTGGCCACAGAGGGGTGTGTCTTGGGCTACAAGGAGATCTTCAGGAGGCTGAGGAAGCTGTCCGTCTGCAGGAATGGACGGGACTACGTGGTGAGCAGGCAGAAAAGCCCCTGCCCCTGCACCAGAGAGGACTACCTATGGTAAGAAACACTGTCAGGGGTCCAGTCTAAACTGACGAGGCTATTCCGTTATGGTCCTGGAGAGCTGTAACACTGCTGGGTTGTATTCAGTAGTAACCAGAAGAAAACAAACTGAAACAGAAAGGGACTACCTGAACTTAGCCTCTCTGGGCTAGGTGGGACGTTTGCGTCTCACCCTAGTCAACAGCCAGTGGAATCCCGTGGCGCGATATTCAAATACCTTAGAAATGCTATTACTTCAATTTCTCAAACATATGACTATTTTACACCATTTTAAAGACAAGACTCTCGTTAATCTAACCACACTGTCCGATTTCAAAAAGGCTTTACAATGAAAGCAAAACATTAGATTATGTCAGCAGAGTACCCAGCCAGAAATAATCAGACACCCATTTTTCAAGCTAGCATATAATGTCACAAAAACCAAAACCACAGCTAAATGCAGCACTAACCTTTGATGATCTTCATCAGATGACACTCCTAGGACATTATGTTATACAATACATGCATGTTTTGTTCAATCAAGTTCATATTTATATCAAAAAACAGCTTTTTACATTAGCATGTGACGTTCAGAACTAGCATTCCCACCGAACACTTCCGGTGAATTTACTAAATTACTCACGATAAACGTTCACAAAAAACCTAACAATTATTTTAAGAATTACAGATACAGAACTCCTTTATGCAATCGCGGTGCCCGATTTTAAAATAGCTTTTCGGTGAAAGCACATTTTGCAATATTCTGAGTAGATAGCTCAGCCATCACGGCTAGCTATTTTGACACCCACCAAGTTTGGCACTCACCAAACTCAGAGTTACTATAAGAAAAATTACCTTTGCACTCCCAGGACTTCTACTTCAACAACAAATGTTGGTTTGGTTCCAAATAGCGGCGTTTTGTTCGTGCGTTCAAGACACTATCCGAAGGGTGACGCAGCGGCGCGTATCGTGACAATTTTTTTTCAAAATATTCCATTACCGTACTTCGAAGCATGTCAAACGCTGTTTAAAATCAATTTTTATGTGATTTTTCTCGTAAAATAGCGATAATATTCCGACCGGGAGTCGTTGTTTTCGTTCAAAGACTGAAAAAGTAACATGGACTCTTCACGTGCACACGCGCGCCCGTCTCATTGTTCTCAGATCGACCACTTACCAAATGCGCTACTGTTTTTCAGCCAGTAACTGCAGTCATCATTCAACGTTCTGGCGCCTTCTGAGAGCCTATGGGAGCCTTAGAAAGTGTCACGTTACAGCAGAGATCCTCTGTTTTGGAAAGAGATGACAAAGAAGGCCAAGAAATGGTCAGAGAGGGCGCTTCCTGTTTGGAATCTTCTCAGGTTTTGGCCTGCCATATGAGTTCTGTTATACTAACAGACACCATTCAAACAGTTTTAGAAACTTTAGGGTGTTTTCTATCCAAATCAAACAATTATATACATATTCTAGTTACTGGGCAGGAGTAGTAACCAGATTAAATCGGGTACGTTTTTTTATCCGGCCGTGCAAATACTGCCCCCTATCCCCCAACAGGTTAGGAAATGCTCGTTTTCATTGTCTGTTGAAAAAAGAAATGCTTTGTTGTGCCCTAATAAATTCAACCCTGGTTTTCATTCTCTCCCTTTACATTTACATTTAAGTCATTTAGCAGACGCTCTTATCCAGAGCGACTTACAAATTGGTGCATTCACCTTATGATATCCAGTGGAACAACCACTTTACAATAGTGCATCTAAATCTTTTAAGGGGGGGGGGGTTAGAAGGATTACTTTATCCTATCCTAGGTATTCCTTAAAGAGGTGGGGTTTCAGGTGTCTCCGGAAGGTGGTGATTGACTCCGCTGTCCTGGCGTCGTGAGGGAGCTTGTTCCACCATTGGGGTGCCAGAGCAGCGAACAGTTTTGACTGGGCTGAGCGGGAACTGTGCTTCCTCAGAGGTAGGGGGGCCAGCAGGCCAAAGGTGGATGAACGCAGTGCCCTTGTTTGGGTGTAGGGCCTGATCAGAGCCTGAAGGTATGGAGGTGCCGTTCCCTTCACAGCTCCGTAGGCAATCACCATGGTCTTGTAGCGGATGCGAGCTTCAACTGGAAGCCAGTGGAGAGAGCGGAGGAGCGGGGTGACGTGAGAGAACTTGGGAAGGTTGAACACCAGATGGGCTGCGGCGTTCTGGATGAGTTGTAGGGGTTTAATGGCACAGGCAGGGAGCCCAGCCAACAGCGAGTTGCAGTAATCCAGACGGGAGATGACAAGTGCCTGGATTAGGACCTGCGCCGCTTCCTGTGTGAGGCACGGTCGTATTCTGCGAATGTTGTAGAGCATGAACCTTCAGGATCGGGTCACCGCCTTGATGTTAGTGGAGAACGACAGGGTGTTGTCCAGGATCAAGCCAAGGTTCTTAGCACTCTGGGAGGAGGACACAAGGGAGTTGTCAACCGTGATGGCGAGATCATGGAACGGGCAGTCCTTCCCCGGGAGGAAGAGCAGCTCCGTCTTGCCGAGGTTCAGCTTGAGGTGGTGATCCGTCATCCACACTGATATGTCTGACAGACATGCAGAGTTGCGATTCGCCGCCTGGATATCAGAAGGGGGAAAGGAGAAGATTAATTGTGTGTCGTCTGCATAGCAATGATTGGACAGACCATGTGAGGATATGACAGAGCCAAGTGATTTGGTGTATAGCGAGAATAGGAGAGGGCCTAGAACAGAGCCCTGGGGGACACCAGTAGTGAGAGCGCATGGTGCGGAGACAGATTCTCGCCACGCCACCTGGTAGGAGCGACCTGTCAGGTAGGACGCAATCCAAGCGTGGGCAGCGCCGGAGATGCCCAACTCGGAGAGGGTGGAGAGGAGGATCTGATGGTTCACAGTATCAAAGGCAGCAGATAGGTCTAGAAGGATGAGAGCAGAGGAGAGAGAGTTAGCTTTAGCAGTGCGGAGAGCCTCCGTGACACAGAGAAGAGCAGTCTCAGTTGAATGCCCAGTCTTGAAACCTGACTGATTAGGATCAAGAAGGTCATTCTGAGAGAGATAGCAGGAGAGCTGGCCAAGGACGGCACGTTCAAGAGTTTTGGAGAGAAAAGAAAGAAGGGATACTGGTCTTTAGTCAGGGATACAGGAAACCAGAAGTTGAGAGTTGTCCATTTAAAGGCACAATCTGTTACTTCATTTCTAGTCAAAAAAGCATTTTTTTTCTCTAATTGTGCCTTTGAGACCCAAACATAACATTTCCAACGAGGCATATACTGTTTCTGTGGTTGAAATGGCCTAATGTGTCTCTCCTTTCCAACAGTGACTATGGTTACTATCTTCATGAGAACAGCTCAGAGTGTATGAGACAACTGGACACTGCAGACCACGCCCTGGAGGTGTGTCTAAATGGAGAGGAGGAGGAGCTTAGGACGTCGGGGTAATTATGACACACACACACATTTGTTTTATTATCCTTGTGGGGACCAAACAATTGATTCCCATTGAAAATCAAATTTTTCCTGACCCTAACCCTAACCTTAACCCCTAACCTTAACTCCTAACCCTAATTGTATCCCTAACCCTAAACTTAACCCCTAAGCCTAAAATAACCTTTTTCCTTGTGGTCCCCACAAAGATAGTCAAACCAAACACCTACACACACACACACACCTACACACACACACCTACACACACACACACACACACACACACACACACACACACACACACACCACACACACACACACACACACACACACACACACACACACACACACACACACACAGTTCACCGTGTGATCTCCATGTGTAGGTACCGTAAGATTCCCAGTGATAAGTGTGAGGGAGGTTTCACTCCCCTGAGCAGAAAGGAAACAGTCAACAGGCATTGTGGGAACTCCAGTCAGCCCCCCACTGCCAGCCCATATTCTGAAACCCCGGTGAGTGTGACCTGTGTGTGTGCGTGTGCATCTGCGAGTTTTTGTGTGGGTTTCCTTTGAGTGTGTGTGTGCTTTTGTTATTGCTCACAGTGTGAAAGGTGTGACTTACCTGGGCATAATGTAACAACAGTGTTCTTCATTCTCAGGAGACACATTGTGAGCTGGGTTTTGTTCCAGACCAGTACTAACACACCTGATTCAATCAATCAATGGCTTGATAACTGGTTGATGAGTTCAATCAGTTGTGTCAGCGGTGTGCTGGAACAAAAGCCTACACACCCTCTGGGTACTTCCTCATCAGAAAATACAGCCCCACATATTAGATGATGCGATGCGTCACATGATAAAGCTTTATAGCGTTTAGAATATTATGACCAGAAATATGATAATGCTATGTCTGTATTTCAGAGAGAGAAGATGCTGTTGATCGTAGTTTGTGTTGGATTAGGGATTGTCATTCTGGTGGCTGTTGCTGCTGCTGTCTATACTGTAAGGAGAATGATCTATGGAAATAGGTGAGCCACATACACATTTATGCGCACGAGCATGCAAGTACACACACATACAAACACACACACACACACACACTCACTTCCGGCGCCGACGGAGATGGCCGCCTCGCTTCGCATTCCTAGGAAACTATGCAGTATTTTTTTTTTTTTATGTGTTATTTCTTACATTGTTACCCCAGGAAATCTTAGGTTTTATTACATACAGTCGGGAAGAACTATTGGATATAAGAGCAACGTCAACTCACCAACATTACGACCAGGAATACGACTTTCCCGAAGCGGATCCTCTGTTTGGCCTACCACCCAGGACAATGGATCGGATCCCAGCAGGCGACCAAAAACAACGACGTCGTAGAAGAAGGGGCAGACGGAGCGGTCTTTCTGGTCAGGCTCCGTAGACGGGCACATCACGCACCGCTCCCGAACATACTATTCGCCAATGTCCAGTCTCTTGACAACAAGGTAGACGAAATCCGAGCAAGGGTAGCATTCCAGAGAGACATCAGAGACTGTAACGTTCTTTGTTTCACGGAAACATGGCTCACTCGAGATACGCTATCGGAGTCGGTACAGCCACCTGGTTTCTTCACGCATCGCGCCGAGAGAAACAAACATCTCTCTGGTAAGAAGAAGGGTGGGGGTGTATGCCTTATGATTAACGAGACGTGGTGTGATCATAACAACATACAGGAACTCAAGTCCTTTTGTTCACCTGACTTAGAATTCCTCACAATCAAATGTCGACCACATTATCTACCAAGAGAATTCTCTTCGATCATAATCACAGTCGTGTATATTCCCCCCAAGCAGACACATTGACGGCCCTGAAAGAACTTCATTGGACTCTATGTAAACTGGAAACCACATATCCTGAGGCTGCATTTATTGTAGCCGGGGATTTTAACAAGGCTAATCTGAAAACAAGGCTCCCCAAATTCTATCAGCATATCGATTGTGCTACCAGGGTGGGCAAAACCCTAGACCACTGTTATTCTAACTTCCGCGACGCATATAAGGCCCTCCCCCGCCCTCCTTTTGGAAAATCTGACCACGACTCCATTTTGTTGCTCCCAGCCTGTAGACAGAAACTAAAACAGGAAGCTCCCGCCCTCAGGTCTGTTCAACGCTGGTCTGACCAATCGGATTCCACGCTTCAAGATTGCTTCGATCACGTGGACTGGGATATGTTCCGCATTGCAGCGAACAACAACATTGACGAATACGCTGATTCGGTGTGCGAGTTTATTAACAAGTACATCGGCGATGTCATACCCACAGCGTCTATTAAAACATTCCCAAACCAGAAACCGTGGATTGATGGCAGCATTCGCACAAAACTGAACGCGAGGAACCACTGCTTTTAATCAGGGCAAGGTGACCGGAAACATGACCGAATACAAACAGTGTAGCTATTCCCTCCGCAAGGCAATCAAACAAGCTAAGCATCAGTACAGAGACAAAGTGGAGTCACAATTTAACGGCTCAGACACGAGAGGTATGTGGCAGGGTCTACAGTCAATCACGGACTACAAAAGAAAAATCAGCCCCGTCGCGGACACGATGTCTTGCTCCCAGACAGACTGAACAACTTTTTTGCTCGCTTTGAAGACAATACAGTGCCACTAACACGCCCGCTACCAAAACCTGCGGCCTCTCCTTCACTGTAGCCAACGTGAGTAAAACATTTAAACGTGTTAACCCTTGCAAGGCTGCAGGCCCAGACAGCATTCCCGGCCGCATCCTCAGAGCATGCGCAGACCAGCTGGCTGGTGTGTTTACAGACATATTCAATCAATCCTTATCCCAGTCTGCTGTCCCCACATGCTTCAAGAGGGCCACCATTGTTCCTCTTCCCAAGAAAGCTAAGGTAACTGAGCTAAATGACTACCGCCCTGTAGCTCTCACTTCCGTCATCATGAAGTGCTTTGAGAGACTAGTCAAGGACCATATCACCTCCACCCTACCTGTCACCCTAGACCCACTCCAATTTGCTTACCAACCCAATAGGTCCACAGACGACGCAATCGCCATCACACTGCACACTGCCCTAACCCATCTGCACAAGAGGAATACCTATGTAAGAATGCTGTTCATCGATTACAGCTCAGCATTTAACACCATAGTACCCTCCAAACTCGTCATTAAGCTCGAGACCCTGGGTCTCGACCCCGCCCTGTGCAACTGGGTCCTGGACTTCCTGACGGGCCGCCCCCAGGTGGTGAGGGTAGGTAACAACATCTCCACCCCGCTGATCCTCAACACTGGGTCCCCACAAGGGTGCGTTCTCAGCCCTCTCCTGTACTCCCTGTTCACCCACGATTGCGTGGCCATGCACGCCTCCAACTCAATCATCAAGTTTGCAGACGACACTACAGTGGTAGGCTTGATTACCAACAATGACGAGACGGCCTACAGGGAGAAGGTGAGGGCCCTTGGAGGGTGGTGTCAGGAAAGTAACCTCACACTCAATGTCAACAAAACAAAGGAGATGATTGTGGACTTCAGGAAACAGCAGAGGGAGCAGTCCCCATCTACATTGACGGGACAGTGGTTGAGAGGGTGGAGAGTTTTAAGTTCCTCTGCGTACACATCACGGACAAACTGAAATGGTCCACCCACACAGACAGCGTGGTGAAGAAGGCGCAGCAGCGCCTCTTCAACCTCAGGAGGCTGAAGAAATTCGGCTTGTCACCAAAAACACTCACAAACTTTTACAGATGCACAATCGAGAGCATCCTGTCGGGCTGTATCACCGCCTGGTACGGCAACTGCTCCGCCCATAACCGGAAGGCTCTCCAGAGGGTAGTGAGGTCTGCACAACACCTCACCGGGTGCAAACTACCTGCCCTCCAGGACACCTACACCACCCGATGTCACAGGAAGGCCAAAAAGATCATCAAGGACAACAACCACCTGACCCACTGCCTGTTCACCCCGCTATCATCCAGGAGGCGAGGTCATTACAGGTGCATCAAAGCGGGGACCGAGAGACTGAAAAACAGCTTATATCTCAAGGCCATCAGACTGTTAAACAGCCATCACTAACATTGAGTGGCTGCTGCCAACATACTGACTCAACTCCACCCACTTTAATAATGGAAAAATTGATGTAATCAATTTATCACTAGCCACTTTATATATATATATATATATTTACTTACCCTACATTACTCATCTCATATGTATATACTGTACGCTATACCATCTACTGCATCTTGCCATCTTGATATAATTAAATGTATCACTAGCCACTTTAAACAATGCCACTTTATATAATGTTTTCATACCCTACATTACTCAACTCATATGTATATACTGTACTCTATACCATCTACTGCATCTTGCCATCTTGATGTAAGGTATCACTAGCCACTTTAAACAATGCCACTTTATATAATGTTATCATACCCTACATTACTCATCTCATATGTATATACTGTACGCTATAACATCTACTGCATCTTGCCATCTTGATTTAATTAAATGTATCACTAGCCACTTTAAACAATGCCGCTTTATGTTTTCATATCCTACATTACTCATCTCATATGTATATACTGTACTCTATACCATCTACTGCATCTTGCCTATGCTGTTCGGCCACGACTCATATATTTTTATGTACATATTCGTATTCATTCCTTTACACTTGTGTGTATAAGGTAGTTGTTGTGAAATTGTTAGGTTATATTACTTGTTAGATATTACTGCATGGTCGGAACTAGAAGCACAAGCATTTCGCTACACTTGCATTAACACCTGCTAACCATGTGTATGTGACAAATACATTTGATTTGATTTGACACACACACAAACACTGCTCAGGTACAAGTGCACATTGAAATGCCTGCTTCCGTTCTGGTCCTAAATATTGACATGCCTTGTGGCTCTGCTCCGCCCCCTACAGGGCGCCAACGTATCGCTTCTCTGTCCTGCAGCTTCAGGATGATGACCGCTCCATTGCCGCCGACCCAGAGAGTGTCGCCAGTAGCAACGGAACATCAGTCTTCCAAGTGGATTCAGATGATGTGAGTGTTATTGGCTTTAGCATGGTGGCTAAAGGCACTCAGGATTTTTAGGACATTTTGTGTGCATAGCAAAAGGCAAAATATGTGTGAACTTGTGCATTTAAGGGCAACTTTAAGGTCATGTTGACCCGTCAATAGTTTTAAATGACAATGATCCATTTACAAGACGTAATGTGGAAAATATTGATAATTTCCCTCTGTTGTCCCCCCCGTTTTGTAGGATCTTATTGAATGAACAACATGAGATTAAATATCTTGACGATGATCTCCAGAGCTTGGCCATTTGGATGTATGGCATTCCACTTGTTGTATTACGTACCTGTTGCATCTCAATGGAAAGATGTCTAGGGTTTGTAAGGAACACATTGCGGATGTCATGTAGATGGTATGCAGATGTCCCGAGCTATTTATTGAGCGAAGAACACTTCCCACTGGGCACACACTGGTTGAACCAACGTAGAATAGAGTTTACTTCAAGTTTCACTGCTCTGTTTTTAAGTATTTCATGAATTAACAGTTTGTCTCTGATAATATTATTTATGTGTGGAACACTTTCTTCAACTTGCACAATTTTGTATGGCGCTTGGAACGCATTTGATAGTGGGTTTGATTCCCGGGAACACCCGTGTGTAAAATGTATGACTGTAAGTCAATTTGGATAAAAGCGTCTGCTAAATGGCCTATATTTATTATTCTTATTATTCTTAAGACCCTGTTCACTAGTCTGTATTTTGATGAGGCCCTGAATAATGTGCATTCCTAATAAATCAATACAGTAATGTTAGAATAGCGATGTAATGGAAATAAAGTGCCTGATTACCTCAATTATTCTGTATTTACTCTGCAGGAACAATCAACTGTTATCTGTTATGCACTGTGCATTTATTCCTCATGTCTCTATTTCTTTATCTTTAACTCTGCATTGTTGGAAAAGGCCCCGTGAGTAAGAATTTCACTGTTAGTCTACACCCGTTGTTTATGAAACATGTGACAAATAACATATGATTGATTTGACATGTAGAGTGGATCCACTGCAAGTAGAGATTACGATCAACTTGTTTTGTATTTGAATAGATTATCTTCTGTTAGTCAGCACCTCACTTAAACAGTCTATGTTCTTTAATTGTTTTACTTCCTAGATGGATTTTTTTTTGCCTTATTGCTTACCTGTACAATGTGCCATGTGGGCTAGGGCTCCAACCGATGGGTTCCACTTGTTCTTTCTGGACAGGACCACCCACAAATTAAATCCCTGTTTGAATTCTTTAAAAGTGCATAATTCCTTCCTCGTTGATTAGAAATAATTGGAAAGGTAAAAGCCATGTGATGGTGCCCTTGCATTTACTTGTCCAATCTTGTAATAATAATCAATGATTGCCAGATGAAGGAGGAAGGATGGACTTTTCATTCAACTAATCTCCCCACACAAGAGGGCGCTGTGCAGCATATCCTCTCCCGAAGGGTCTTTGCCAAGTCTTGTGTCTATGCTTTGCCCCTCCTTAGAGCTGATGTGACTTCGAGTGTGTGTCATGAACAACAGCACTAGCAACAAAAGTGAAATTGGCTGTTTGCCTTCAAAATAAAAGTCCCCCATTGAAACTGATGCCAAAGGATGAAAATAGTGGAATTATGCTACAATTGGACTAGATAATGGTAAACAAGGTTGTTTTATAATGTTGGTATATACATTTAACAAAAGACAATTTAACACAAAATATAAAATTCAGTTGAAATCGCACTGTGGATGTATATAGACTTCAGAATTGCATTGGAGGCATACTTAAATTGCAATGTACAGTCTTACCTATGGATCTTGGGTCCATGAAATGGGGTATCAGCCTACTCAGTGACACCTACAGATTACATTGCTTAAAGAGTTTACACAAATACTAGCGTCTTAGCTCTTATTACAGAGCTTTAAATGTCGGAAATCCCCTCACTATTCAGCCTATTGTATGTATTGGATATTCATATTGCAATGTACAGCCTTACCTATGGATCTTGGGTCCATGAAATTGGGTGTCAGCCTATTCAGTGACACCAACAGATTACAACACAAATATTAGCTTCGTTGCTCTAATTGCGGGACTTTAACTGAGGAGTATTTTTCTCTGCTCATGCAGGAGTAATAAAGGCCTAGTTCACAAATTTTGTAAAATAAAAATATACTATTATTACTTTTTATTTCGATTTATCAGGGGCTTCCCGCGGTTATAGAACTCGCACTGCAGAGCAGTAGGTGGGAACACAGAGCTAGATAAGAGGAACAGATGGCCGTGTTCAGGATGTAAATGACAGTGAGTAGCGTGGATGAAAAGGAGGAAATTGAGAAAAGGTTGGAATGCCAACAGCTGTACTGGAATGAGAACAATATGGGTGTCAGTTCTGATTATATAGAGTGGGAGAATGAGGGTCAAGGACTTAAATGGTCTGTAGTGGAGACACAGGAAGAAGAGAGATCATGATACAGAAAGCAGTGGAGCGTCTAGGAAAGAAAGCATAAAGAAGCCCAAGGTTGGAAGCAAGAGTCATAATGTGTCAGAGTGGAAAGTGGTGATGGTGTTTGATGAGACCACAGGGCCTCATTTACACCCTATCCGACTAACCAATGCCTTGGAGAAAGAGATAGTTTGACTTCACCTATCCCAGTTCATTGGAAAGGTAAATTGCTAATGTTTTGTGGTAGCCAGGCTCAGAAAGGGAAGATTCTGCAAATGGAAAAGCTTAATGGGATGAAGCTTAAAAGCCATATCCCTGGGGCTTATGCTAGGTTGAGGGGAATCATCACTAGGGCCCCAATATCCATGTCCATAGTTGATATTAAAGAAAATGTGAAGGGAGGCAGAGTGATTGAGGCCAAAAGTTTGCTCAGTAGGAAAGAGGGTCAAAGAAGTGAAAGTGTATCAGTGCTGCTGAGGTTTGAGGTTTTGCCTAGAAAAGCACAGATAGCGTTCCCTTATTTCAATGTTGTTGACATGCTGAATAATTCTAATGGTGGATTGTTTCAGCAGGTTATAGATAAAGTTGAATGGATTCGGGTGCTTGGGACGGGTTTTAGCAGGTATTGATTTTTTGATTTTGTATTTTCTAGGTAGACCGTGATTCATCGTAAACTTCAGGACAGTACGTAGCAGTATGCACCTTAAACGTGTGTTTGCGGACCGCCATGATTTCAAGATGAAGAGAACGGCCTCACACTCCAGTACAGTAGGTGGCGGTGAAGAATCATGTTTGGTCGTTCTTCATGTTTAGTAGATTATTGAAGTACCACAAGAGTATATAGCGATTTTCTGAAACAAGGAAGAAGAGTCTGTCATCGTATAGGCAAGGCTTGTAACCGTGGAGTTTCTCAGGTAAAGTTGCCAGCTATCTTGTTAACGTTCGCTGTTTTTTTTTTTTTTTAGCTCATGCCAATTAAATGGACTTGCTGCTGGGGCAATCAGGTTTATCTAACTATTTTGACTAGGGTTGGCTAGCTAGCTACTGTTAACGGAATCTAACTAAATTGTGAATCGCTATAACTAGCTAGTTATGGCTAAATCTAACCATACTTTAACGTTACGTATTTGGGGACGTTAATCTATTCGGAAAAATTGCTGTGTCAAGTTTGCACAGTTAGCCGACTACTGTTAGCCAAACACTTAACACACAACTAATTGTGTAGCCAACCGATCTGACCCGATTGTTTAAACTGCACCAGGGTCGGACAGGCTTCCTATGTAGATTAAAAGTGAAATGTATAAACTTCCGGTGTAGATTAAGACAGGAGCCAGCATGAGATAAGGTTTGGAAAGCGTAGCTAGCAACCTCAATCCGAATTGTTCCAAAATGGCTGCTGTCCTGCTAACTCACATGAGGACAACATAGCAGTCATTCAGTCTTCTTGGTATGACAATTTGGACTACAAGCCATTTCCCATCCCTGTATTGAGGTATGTTTTCCGAACCATATCTCGCTCCGGCTCCAACCGTAGTGCAGCTGAGCAGTCGGATCTGCTGGCTAACTAATTGTACTTACTAGGACGTTTTCATTCAGCTGCCCTGAATGTGTCTGTGGGTTTTTCCTTTCAGTTAAGGCCTAGGCAACCAGGTGAGGGGAGTTCTTTACTAATTAGTGACCTTAATGTAATGATTTCGACACGTGCCCTGAGAGACTAACAGTGAAATGCTTACTTACGGTCCTTCCCAACAATGCAGGGAGAAAGAAATGAGAAATAACAGAAAAGTAATACTAAAGACACAATTATACACAAAAGTAATAATAAATACACAGCAATCAGACACAATTAGTAACAATAACTGAGGTAGATGGACATATAACACATAGGAATAGGTCTAGGGAAAATGTGCTATTGTTAAAGGGAATACCTATAACCATACTACCCTGTTCACATTACTTGGCAGTTTTTCAGCAGGGTCAAGTTGTCTCTGAACCGCACCTTTTGAACTGTAGCTTGACTCATTTTCTTACGGCCAGGAACAATCCAGGACACACTTGCAACCCGTCTAGCTTCCTCACAGTGGGTTGTGGGAATTGCGGTTTAAGAATCATTGATGTATGAAGGTTTTCTGTGGTCATTGACCTGCAGTAGAATCTGTCTAATACTTGTAAAGAGACAACTTCACCTGTGTCAGATAAGGGAGATACAAAATGTGCAACATGCCAGACAAGTGGGCGACAACATTCCCTTGCAGTAATCTCCAGCCCAAAGCCCTGTGGGGTGTGATGTGTGACTGGAAACGAAACAGGCTGAAGGATGCTAATCCATGGAATACAACCTTGATCCAAGCATCAGATTCCCAATGCACAGCAATCACAGACACTAAGACTTTGAGAGGCGATGTCAGGACAGGTGGGAGCAGAGAGGGTGATCGTGACAGAAATCACTTAGGTAGGTTTTATCTCTGCTTCATTTTACTGTCATTACCTCTCATTCCCTTCCCAATGTAAAAGCCTCAGTATAGATTAATACATGACAGGTTGTATATAACCCAACCACGCATGCTGCTATTAGCACAGAGTCAAAAAGATGGAATTCACACGGTACCTCAGAGCCCGCTAATGGGATTTCTCGCATTGTCTGCTCTCCTGACCTTAACACGCCTGCATAGTGTGTTAATCAGCTTCCATCAGTCACTCAACATTGCTTATTGTTTATTACTTTGGCTCTATTGGACCCAACATTATGACACTTTAGACAACGGTTACATATTTTCACAAATACCAGGTATTCTTGATCAAGTCCTCTCGAAGATGTTTATGAATGTCCTAATACTCTACCCATTGACATTGTCAGAACAAGCCTCTTAAAATTGCTCAAAAACAAACTCCTCCAATTAGCTCTGTCTCGAAAGCCCCGCTATATATTTCAGACACTGTCATAAATTATTCACGCTGTATATTAAACACTTCAGTTTCCCACTTTAATCTCAACTAATTTGCCTGGTTTCTGACCTCCCTAAATGCTTTCTCATCGTCGTGGGTGATCAGGCATACCACCATTGTGTCATCAGCAAACTTAATGATGGAGTTGGAGTTGTGCGCGGCTATGCAGTTGTGGTTGAACAGGGAGTACGGGAGGGCACTAAGCACGCACCCCTAAGGGGCCCCAGTGTTGAAGATCAGCGTGGCGGATGTGTTGTTGCCTACCCTCACCACTTGGGGGGCGGCCCGTCAGGAAGTCCAGGTTCCAGTTGCAGAGGGAGGCGTTCAGTCCCAGGATCCTTAGTTTCAGTTAGCTTCACAGTGTAACGTTTTAATTTCTGCTGAAATCAAAAAAGAAAAGTTATCTTGCACATTCAGCAGGCTGTGGTGTGAAATAGGCTTTTATTACTCATCGTTAATGCCGTCTTTGGTGTGCTGATTAATGCACAAGCACGCTTTTGTCCCCACTCCTATCAATATTTATTTTGATTAAGTCATACAAGTGTTACATTGCGGGAAGTTTAAAATACATTGTCATTACTACATTACTATTTTTAACACCAAAAAAACATTTAATTTAATCAAATATTTTCAGTCGTCTTCCTCAAATTAACGGGAAGATGATGCAATCTTTGCAAGAGGAAGGAAATCTAATTTCATTGGTCCTCAACTCATGGCTCAGTCATTTCGTTCAGGGTAAGTGGAGTTAGCAGGGAGTTAGCCTTCCCTGGAGCATGTTTAGTTCTGAAGACATTTACCTGGCTGTAAGGTGAGACGCATTCGTATGACTGGTTGACCAAAATTGCCTCTTCGTAGGATACCCCTCTAGCTGTGGATGTATTCCTGGCAATATTTATTCAGCCATCCCATTATGACCTACCAGTCTTCCTTGTTCTCAGTTAGATGCCAAAGTGAGTGAGTCATGTTTTAAACCCAGGAGGGAAGGCTAATGTCCAAGTAGGAGTGTGACATGATCATACCCAACCAGCCAAAGTTAACTAGCTAGTCAACCTTACTGTCGAACCACAGTCACTCCCTCTGAATGTCTCTCCACACTGGAGAATACTGACATGTTTGTCTTTCAACAGGGGCATTCATTGTCTTGTACTGACTGCAGATTCTTGGGACCAACATGAGAGCTGGAGGTAGGTTTTGCTATAATAGGTACCTGTATTCTCTGCAATTAGCATAACTTTTATCACATTTACTTGGGTCAGTGTGACAATTGTTCATCTTGGCTATTCTGTCAACAAACCATATTCTTAATCACAGTACAACATAGCTATGCCTATAGCCTACTTTAGTTTATTAGGAACCCCATTAGCTGCTGCTCATGTAGCAGCTACTCTTCCTGGGGTCCACACAACATGTACAAATACATGACAAAATACAGAACGGTAATAGACAAGAACAACATAAGATATTACATTAATATAGAAATAAGAGGTGTGTTTATGAAAGAAAGACTCCAATCGATTCCAATAGACAGCAAATACTATTTACACACTTCATATATACGTTCTTATGTACAATACAGTTAAATGAGATGTTCAGAAAGAGGAGAGGTGCTGTGATACAATATGTTTTTAAATGTAAACTTAAGTAACCTCTGGCAGAGCATTCCACGATGACATGTTTCTATACATAACTTAGCGACACATTAAATCTGTTTTTGGTTTGTGTACCGTGAAGAAACCCATAGTGGTGTGTCTGAGGTATGTATGTATGTATGTTTGAAGTGTATGCAAATGTTTAGGCATTTTCAAAAAAAAACATTTTTCTTAGACTAGAAGTAGTCAGTTTCTCCTCAACCATGAAAGACTATCATGTTGTTAGTTGTGTGTGCAGTTAAAGGCAAGGTGTTTGTTTTCAGCCAGCTGCAGCTTTGCTAGGTCTTTCTTTGCTGCTCCTGACCATATTACCGGACAGTAATCAAAATGGGACAAGATCAAAGCCTGGTACAGTTGATCTTACCACAACATACATACTGTACCGCTCACCAGCTTCACAACAACTTTGTATATGACTTGACAATGATAACTGACCATCCAATGATACTCCTAGGAGTTCAGCTTCCTCAATGTGTAGCGGTATTGTTAGAGAGGGATACAGATTTTGTCCTGGCGCCAGGCAGGTATTAACCCTGCCGAAAGAAGAGAGTAGGATGGAGTAGCACTACCAGACAGGCACACAGCAGGAGACTGCCTAGACTATTGTAGCCTGTGTGCCAGATAGCCAGTGGAGAGAAAAGATAAGAGGGGGGGGGGGGGGTTGTTAATAAACAATAAACTCTCACGCAACCTCACTTTAACCTCACCATTCTGTATACGTCTGGCCCTTTGGACACTGTGTTAACTAACCTGTGTTAACTAATGCCATACAACACTCCTTCCGTGGCCTCCAACTGCTCTTAAACGCTAGCAAAACCAAATGCATGCTTTTCAACCGTTCGCTGCCCGCACCCGCACGCCCGACTAGCAACACTACCCTGGACAGTTCTGACTTAGAATATGTGGACAACTACAAATACCTAGGTGTCTGGCTAGACTGTAAACTCTCCTTCCAGACTCATATTAAACATCTCCAATCCAAAATCAAATCTAGAATCGGCTTTCTATTTCGCAACAAAGCCTCCTTCACTCACCCAGCCAAACTTACCCTAGTAAAACTGACTATCCTACCGATCCTTGACTTCGGCGATTGTCATCTACAAAGTAGCTTCCAATACTCTACTCGGCAAATTGGATGCAGTCTATCACAGTGCCATCCATTTTGTAACCAAAGCCCCTTATACCACCCACCACTGCGACCTGTATGCTCTAATCGGCTGGCCCTCGCTACATATTCGTCGCCAGACCAACTGGCTCCAGGTCATCTAATAGTCTATGCTAGGTAAAGCTCCGCCTTATCTCAGCTCACTGGTCACGATAACAACACCCACCCGTAGCACGCGCTCCAGCAGGTATATCTCACTGGTCATCCCCAAAGCCAACACCTGCTATGGCCGCCTTTCCTTCCAGTTCTCTGCTGTTAGTGACTGGAACGAATTGCAAAAATCGCTGAAGCAGGAGACTTGTATTTCCCTCACTAACTTTAAACATCAGCTATCTGAGCAGCTAACCGATCGCTACAGCTGTACATAGTCCATCTGTAAACAGCCCACCCAATCTACCTACCTCATCCCCATATTGTTTTTATTTACTTTTCTGCCCTTTTGCACACCAATATCTGTACTTGCACATCATCATCTGCTCATTTATCACTCCAGTGTTAATCTGCTAAATTGTAATTACTTCGCTACTATGGCCTATTTATTGCCTACCTCATGCCATTTGCACACACTTGTCGTGTCTTTGGGGGTACCATTAAACTGAAGACATGTTTATAAATTAGCTCCCTGTAATTACTATCACGCGATTAAACTGATTAATCGTTTAATTGTAATTAACTAGGAGATCGGGGCACCAAGGAGAATATTCAGATTACAAAGCTATAATTTTCCTAATATAACTTTCCTGTACTATAATATTATATTCTATTATACTATAGGCCGATTATCTTCTGGTTTAAATGGTGTATTTTACCTCGAGTCCAGTCTCATTCCAAAAGTCGTAAATTGTTGTATCTGCACGAACCCAGTCTTTACTAAAATCATCCATACATCAATTGTCTTAAAATCATTTATTTACTACACTAAGTAATTAACAGAAAACATACAAACAGTAATTATCGTCACAAAGGATTGATATAGTAATGTGCGCTAATGGCTAACAGGCATGGCTGGTCTGTTAGACAATGGGTCATAAACGGTCAGCTGAGAAGGTACACAGAGTTCATTAATATTAACAATTGAAGGCTCACTCATTCGGGAACAATTGCAATCAATATATATTTACGCTCAGTGTGTCGTTCTGATTCTTGTTGGAGAGTTCGGTTCTGTTGGGAGTTTTTTGTTCGCGTTCTCTCTCTCTCTCTCGGTTAGAATGGATCTTTCAGAGCGACATTCATTAATGTCGTCATAGAATGGATGTTTCGTTGGTCTTCGTGTTCGATGATATAATTTACTTAGCTGCAGACTAATAATTAATATCAAAGACTTGTTCTTATTCTGTCGGTATCAATAGTCTAAAAGTTAACCACGTGGTATGGTTCACTTTCAGTAGAGGAATTGGATGGTAAAACCTATTGGCCATGGAGTGGAGGCCTGATCTAAAGAAATGTAAATCAGGGAGGGTTTTATAGTGACCCTTGAACAGGCTTGTCAAATGACGCCTGGTCCTGTATGGGTCCCTGGGGGCGTGCCTATGACTGAGTTAGACTTGGTTACAGAAATACAATTCTATCACATTACATCAGTACATAGCATCTCAATGTCTTACAAAAGCTTTATCCTTATTAATACATTCCATACACCCATTATGATGCAAGTCTCAAGCTGAGGCTATTATATAAACAGTTTTATGGTAATATGGCTATATTGTCTCTTCTGAGTATCACAAAATTGTACCAAGCGGATCAGTTCGTAGCTGGATTCTTCACCAATCTTCCATACCTTCTCCAGAACACACATGTCGCTCGGTTCTCCAATTCTATGAGTTGGAAGAATTTCCTTTGTCTCTCTATGAAACATGTGGTAGGAGATTCTCCTCTTAGGGTTTTTACAACCCTTTCACACAGGGCCTGGGTTGGGGGGAAGGTAGGTTGGGTGGTGGTGAAAAAGGGAGGGGTCAACTGTCCTCCCTGTACCAAAAGAGGCCAACGTCATGACACACTGTATATAGACTGTTTTTTTTCTATTGTGTTATTGACTGTACGCTTGTTTTTTCCATGTGTAACTCTGTGTTGTTCTTTGTGTCGCACTGCTTTGCTTTATCTTGGCCAGGTCGCAGTTGTAAATGAGAACTTGTTCTCAACTAGCTTACCTGGTTAAATAAAGGTGAAATAAAAACAATTAACTAATATATCAACCCAAATACATCCGGCAGGGCAATAATAGTCCAGCGACACTGAACATCAAAGGGAGCGCAGTGGGGGGAAAAATAAGTTTGCTGGAGCCATAGAGGGAAAATTAGTGAGGGGGGTTTAGCTGTTGACTTCAGGCTTTGTTCAAACGCACAGTCTGTCAGTCTGATACACCTGATGGTTTGTTTGTCAAAGCTTCAACACTGTTGCTACTAATCCATTCGATCAATGACAGGAGCGGTCCCCAAAGATTCCAAACACGACCTAGAGCGTTAACACCGGCGATCAACTTCAACACTTTACAAACTAATCACGCTGAAAATAAACAAGACTTCTGCAAAGAGTTAAACACACTGTTAAAACTGCCGCGCCGACCGAGAGCCTCCATACAGAGCCGGAAGAGCCGGAAGAGCTGTCTTTATTATCTCCCTCCTGACTGCTGCTGTGCTCTTAAAGGGGCAGCCCACGGTGAAGGCTCCGTGCAGGATTTCACTACAAATGTTCACAACCTTTATGCACATCTCCAGTGTAGGTCTAAGAGAATGCTTTGAATCAAATACAATGCTTTTTGGTTTCAGATGAATTTAACACCAGATTGTCATTTCCCATTCTGACACTGACTGTAAGTCCTTGCTAAGAGTCTCTGTGAGCTCATTGGCTGTAGATGGTGATGTGTGCAATCAGCATACATGGTCATTCTAATTTCTTGTAAGACAAGTGGAAAATCATTTGTTAAAATAGAGAAGAGTGACGGCCCAAGGAAACTGCCCTGAGGGATACCTCATTGTAGATATCTGATGATAAAGAAGATTCCATTGAAGAACACTCTGGGTTCTATTGGATAAGTAACTCTCCAACCGTGTGATGGCAGGTGACGTAAAGCCATTCCAAGTGAGTTTTTTTCAATAACAAATGATGATCAATAACATAAGGCTTCACTGAAACTTAACAATACAGCTCCAACTATCACGTAATCAATTTATTTTAGCCAGTTGAGTGCCTTTCCCTATATGTAGTTAACTTGTTCTTTATAAAACAGCATTGCATTTGCTCAAACGCAGTTCTCCATCAGTTTACTAAAAACAGGCAGCACACTGGCTGGGTGGATGTTAGAGTCAGCAAAGGGTGCTTTACTATTTTTAGGAGGTGGAATTACTTTAGCTTTCTTCCACACCTGTGGACACAATCCTGGTTTAAAGACATGGCAATACAGTCTTACCATTCTCAGTAGTTTCCCTTCTAGGTGTTCTATACTGGGTGGCTTATCATTGATGGATGGTAACTGTTTTTCCACCTATTCCACACTAACTTGACCAAATTCAAAACGGCATTCCTGCTCTTTCATTATTCGATCTTCAATACACATATGATGGTTCAGTGTTTTAACTGACTGTTTGTCCTCTTTACCGGTGAAATAGTCATTGAAATGAATTGGCTATATCAGAAGGTTTTGCTATAAATGGCCCATCATCAATGAACGATGTAGATTTAATTGGGTTTTCTGTCCATAATATAACTTAAGGTGATCCAAAGTATTTTCCCATTCTTTTTTTAATGTAATTTCTTGTTTTAGTAATATTATAATAGTTTTTTTAAATTGAGTCACAAAATGTCTCAATTGATAGTATGTCGACCAATCAGCTGAGCAGCCTGACTTGTTTGTCACCTTTTTCTTCATCATTTCTTTGAACCATATCATTTTTCAGTTCATCGACCCAGGGGGCTCTAACAGTTCTCAGTTTCTTAACAGGTGCACGCTTGTCAACAATTGGCAAGAATAATTTTACAAATACTCCGAGTGCTGTATCTGGTTTCTCCTACTTATACACATCAGGCCAACAAATGTTTTTCATCTTAAACAAGAGTCCTGAGAACATTTTGTATGACCTGTTATAAATAACTTTAGACCCTGCCTTTGGTACCTTTGGCTTTTCTTGCTATTGCTACAATGTTATGGTCACTATTGCCAATGGGAACTGACATTGCTTTGGAGCAAAGCTCTGCAGCAGTGGTGAAGATCTGATTAACACAAGTGGATGTCACAGGTCCAACACTTGATTTACACTCTAGTTGGTTGAGTGATAACCTGGGTCATGTTACAGGCATTAGTCACAGTAAGAAGCTTCCTCTTGAGAGGACAACTAGATATCCAGTCAATGTTCAGGTCACCAAGAAAATGAATTTCTCTGTTAGCGTCAGAGACCTTATCTGGCATCACACATATTATACATGGTGTTTAAATAGGTTTCTCTCTCCTCTCTCGCTCCATCTATTGATCTCTATTCGTTCTCTTTCTTTGGTCTGTCTATTTTCCTTCAGGCATCTTGAAGTTGGCTGCATTGGTTTCGGTCTTTTTCCTGGCAGTTTTCCTTGCCTTCCAGCTGCTGGAAATTAATATGGACTTCAGTTTGGCGAATGTGTTTGGTGAGTTTGGTTTGGTGTTTTCCAGTGTTGTAACTGTGCATATCAATCTATTGCCTGATCTTGCATGGAATTCCAAAGAGGAATCACTTAGTTTCAAAGGCTATTATTTTGAATACATCTCTCAATAGATAGGATTAATAATCTTCACCAGGGATTCAAAATTTAGGCCTTCAGAAAAACCTTTGTTGTGTCTGCATACGACACCCCTTAGTCTCTGGCTAAAGCTAAATTCACATTTACATTTACATTTAAGTCATTTAGCAGACGCTCTTATCCAGAGCGAAAATTCACACACTACGGAAACGGAAGGTGCGTAGGACAATGTTTTTCGTCACAAAAGGGGCGGCTCCTTGTAATACTTTCTGGCATTCGGGCGTACTTTTGTACTACCTGGAAATTGAGACGGTCGGTATCATTCCTTCTGCAGCCGTGGGGACAGTGTTGTTCCTTGTTCTGATCTACAGGTTATTCATCAAAGTTGCCTATTTTGTATTTGTAACCAAATATAATCTCTGTGACTGTACAAACAGTAAACCAAACAACAAGAATCCACCCCCTCAAAATATTTAGTTTATAGAAGAACCTGCTTTAGCCAAGGATATCAAACTGGGATAATGTTTTAGGTTGCACCGGCAAGTAGAAGAGGATTTGCTAGGGCATATTTAAAAAAAAAAAAAAAAGATACATCTGATTTCACATGGAGATGTGGGATGCTAAAAGGCCTGGCTAGCTTGCTATGTTTTAAGCCAGGCTAAAGCCAGATAGCCAGATTTTGTACAAAGCTCAATGTTTTAACTTTCTTAAATAAGGAACTCGTGAGCTCACGGGCTAATGTCATAAAGACATCTGAAACTCGAGTCTAACTTGTCTGTTTCTGTCCCTCCACAACAGGGTCTATGCCTGTAGAGGAAGGCCGTAAGTATACTTCAATAACTTCTCCTGTTACATCACTTTAACCTAATTCCTGATTCCCTCAATCAATCAAGTTACATTTCTTATTTCAGGGCTGATCTTCTCTTAACAAACCATGGAAACACCTTACCATGTAGGCTTAAGTGTTAGGAGCTCAGTAGTTAATCTGTGTGTTGTGTAGTTACCACCTGGCCTTTATTGTGAATGTTTTGGTTCTTTAGCTGTTGAGTTCTTTGTAAATAGTCTGGTTTGTTCTGCAGGTGTGTGAGTTATATTGTGCCCCCGGTGAGAGAGATTCAAGCTGTGTGTGTAATAGTAGACTGTTTGCAGGGCCTAGATATGTGCGTGTGAGAGAGATTCAAGGTGTGTGTGTAATAGTAGACTGTTTGCAGGGCCTAGGTATGTATGTGTTTGCTGATATTGGGTGTGTGTTTGATGGGGGGGTGGTAAAGTGTGTTGGTATTGTATACTCCGTTTGGAATTCCATTCACAGCTACCAGACTGCACCGCTACAAGTGTGGCCTCTCCAAGCCATGTCCTGAGGGACACTTCTCCTTTAAGATGGCCAGCGGAGCAGCCAGTGTTGTGGGTCCCAAAATCTGCCTGGAGGACAACATGTAAGAGACATGATAGACCTATATTAACAGTACAACCCACATCCCTCTCAACCTATATTAACAGTACAACCCACATCCCTCTCAACCTATATTAACAGTACAACCCACATCCCTCTCAACCTATATTAACAGTACAACCCACATCCCTCTCAACCTATATTAACAGTACAACCCACATCCCTCTCAACCTATATTAACAGTACAACCCACATCCCTCTCAACCTATATTAACAGTACAACCCACATCCCTCTCAACCTATATTAACAGTACAACCCACATCCCTCTCAACCTATATTAACAGTACAACCCACATCCCTCTCAACCTATATTAACAGTACAACCCACATCCCTCTCAACCTATATTAACAGTACAACCCACATCCCTCTCAACCTATATGCAGGGGCCTAATTAGAAACAACTATTTTAAATAAGACATGTTTTATCCCCCCCGCACAAAAAAAGAACCTTGCACTTGACTTTTCCTACTAGCACTGACTTTACTGATAACTACTTTTTATTTAGAAAGAATTTCCAGCACTTACTATGACTGTTATGTGGTTGTCTCACCTAGCTATCTTAAGACGAATGCACTAACTGTAAGTCGCAATGCATAAGAGCATCTGCTAAATGACTACAATGTAAACATCTATTGTCAGGTAGATATCTAGAGTGCAAGGCTGACACAATAGGATAATCTACAACACAATTATCCATGTCTGTTCTACAGGATGCATTTCTATTCTTATTTTATAGATTCCTAGACAGACTAGCGTAGACCGGTATGAACTATATCGTAACTGAGGTGGCGATTCGATTTAAACATGCCTGAAGCAGCCTGTCGACTGTTAATCCTCTATTTAATTAACTGTCGACTGTTAACCCTCTATTTAATTAACTGTTGACTGTTAACCCTCTATTTAATTAACTGTTGATTGATTCTTGTGGCATTCTGCATCCGTGTTATTGAAATCCAATTCCTCAGGCATTGCTTCAAGGGAATCAAGTCTGGTTAGGAATAAGTCTTTTATTTTTGTGTCGACGCTATACGGGTGTGACAAGTCTCAGTACAGTGGTGAAGAAAGCCACATGACCGGGAACAAAGACAAGGCTGGGACTAACCTAATCATAAAATACATGCAGGCTCACAATCACATAATGCTTTAATTTGTCCTTTCAGATTGATGAGTGGTGTCAAGAACAACGTGGGAAGAGGAATTAACATCGCCCTGGTTAACGGTAAACCAGCCTTGTCACTGCTACATACCATAGACAAACAGTACTTCTCCTTGTAGTCAAATCGGTTGTTTTACATGATTACATCTGTGAGTAATATGACAATTGAAAATGACATCTGCTGTGTGAAACATTTACTTTGTTCAGGGATTGGCAGCTCGAGTCCTTCGAGGATGTGTAGAATGTGTAGATGGCTTTTAGTGCTGGGCTGGAACAAAACCCTGCATACAACATGGCCCTTCTGGACTGTAGTTGCCCGTCCCTGCCTTGCTTAACTACTTCAATACTAACCCGTCCATACCGCTGTTCGTATACACTGAGCGGACAAAACATTAAGAACACCTTCCTAATATTGAGTTGCACCCCATTTTGTCCTCAGAACAGCCTCAATTTGTAGGGGCATGGACTCTACAATGTGTCAAAAGCGTTGTCAAGTTGGCTTGATGTCACACCGGAAACTTGGTGTGACAAACCCAGCAGGGTTGCAGTTCTTGACACAAATCGGTGCACCTGGCACCTACTACCGTACCCCGTTCAAAGGCATTTAAATATTTTTCTCTTTCCAATTCACCTAAATGGCAAACATACACAATCCATGTCTCAAGGCTTAAAAATCCTTATTTGACCTGTCTTCTCCCGTTCATCTACACTGATTGAAGTAGTATAGTGACATCAATAAGGGATCATAGCTTTCACCTGGTCAGTCTGTCATTGAAAGAGGTGTTCTTAATGTTTTGTACACTCGGTGTAAACAGTGCTTTCCATTGTCGTTGAATGTACTATAATTCACTATTCATGATAGGAGTTGGCTTGTGAGTGTACATTAGCTTGTCGTGAACAAGTTGTTTGTTCTCCACAGGAAAGACAGGGGACCTCATCAAGACAGGCTACTTTGACATGTGGGCGGGAGGTGAGGCCTTAGTTTCAGTTAGATTTCCCGTGTTTCCGGGTCATGGTGTGTCTCTTGACTAGGCAGGCGGACTAGGTAAACCAATCTTGTACCTGTGTATTTGTTGTGTGTGCAGATGTCAACACGCTCATCACATTCCTGAAGACTATTGAAGAAGGAACAGTAGTGATGATGGCCACGTTTGACGATTCGGCCTCAAAGTAAGTGTTCCTAACTGAAGAAAGATGCACGTTCAGCATTTAACTTCTCCATGAACTCTTAGATGATCATTTTAAGCTTAGGCAAATACTTCAGTTCAGTGTCTTGATCAATCTGTTTCGTTCCTCCAGGGACTTAATTGAACACTTGTAGAGTTGACAAATGACTATCACTTAAATACACCCATTAACTGACTGCGGGGAAATGTAAATGAATTTCACCCTAACTGCTGATATTAAAGGAGTAGTCACCAATTACTGATGTTTAACAATGGTGACTAAGAGAAAAGGAAAGAGTGGTAGGTAGAGACATTTTAAGTGTCTTGTCTACAGACTCTTAATGACATTCTAGCTGTGTATTCACTAGCAAATGGACCGAAACGGGGAGGGACTACCTGAACTTGTCCAATAAACGTTTTGTCCAATAAACGGTGTGCACAAATGAATACGACCCTGCTTTGCGGTCCACAGGCTGAACGACGAGTCCAAGAAGATGATTGGTGAACTTGGCAGTTCCAGCATCAGCACATTAGGCTTCAGGGACAACTGGATCTTTGTGGGAGGCAAAGGGATCAAGACCAAGAGTCCCTTTGAGCAGGTAACTTCAACCCCCCCCTCCACACTTTTAAATCTTTATCCTCCTTAACCTGGGTTGTTCAGATTTTTTCTTTCTGGTCTGTTCACATGGGACTTTTTCACCTCCCCGTTGAAATATCATGGCTTCGGTGAAGTACAACTGAGAGAAGTTTGTCTATAGAAATATAGTACCTAGAACACACCATTTATCGTGATACAGACTCATTTTCCAGCCCTGTCATAGAGTTGCGCGTGCTGTTCTGCTTCAGAAATGGCTGTGTTTGATATTGGAGTCAATCCAACGTAAAACTCCACCTGGATGTCATTGTCTACAACCCTCAGACTCAACTCTGGACCTCCAAGCCAGTCCCACTGCATTTTGTCATTGTGCCACTCTAATCAGGGACTGATTTAGACTCAGGACAGTATGTGTGTGCAGTTAATTATCAGGTAGAACAGAACCAGCAGGCTTCGGACCTTGTAGGGTAAGAGTTGAGCACCCCTGGTCTACAACGTCACAGATGTCATCGGACGATGGATTACCTAGAGGTGAAATAACCCAAATGGAGCTAGATAAAGCCAGAATAATAATCTACTTGTTGAGCATAGCTATAGTCATCAGCCTGGTGTTCATGGTCATCACTCACTGTTCAGTTTGTCACGGTCCCGACATCAGCGTATAACTATCCTGCAACAGGGCTATTTGACGCGAGAATGCACTCGAACGTGACATTTGTTTGTAAACTAAATAATGTCTCTAAGATATGTAAAACACAGCCGCTCCATGATTTAGTTTTCGTTCTTTACAGTTCTGAACTATTGATTTCATTATCTGAGTTTTACCAGAGAAGACAATTTTGAGAATACTGACATTTCCATCTGACCCTGGAACATGTCGTCCCAGGCACTCCTTCAATATTGACT
Source organism: Salmo salar (assembly GCF_965601325.2). NCBI lineage: Eukaryota > Metazoa > Chordata > Actinopteri > Salmoniformes > Salmonidae > Salmo > Salmo salar. The sequence goes on along the minus strand of NC_138307.1, from coordinate 65,345,685 downwards.
TTCCACCCTCCCTTATGTGTTGTTGGGACATTTTGTGATCGCTGTGCCGGTACACACACAGCGTCCTATTCCCTTTGAAGTGCACAAAACACTTGCACTATATAGGGAATAGGCTGCCATTTGGGATGCTGCCATTGGGTCTAATCCAAAACCTCTGTCTCTGCCTCTACAGCACATAAAGAACAACGCCGACACCAACAAGTACGAGGGCTGGCCCGAGGTGCTGGAGATGGAAGGCTGCATACCCCAAAGACAGGAGTGATCTTTTCACTTAAACCCTCGACCGGCCATCTCCTGTTCCCTTCATCGCCGACCCCTTCACGCCTTTGGTTGCGTCTCCCATTCTTCTCTTAAAATAGTGTACTTGCACACTTTCCTATGATGGCTCTAACAATGGTGGAACCTCCCTCCACCCAATGCTAACACCAACGCAACCTTTGTATTTTAGAGACTGTCCCTCTGCGTTGCAGCTGTCAATGTTTGCAGCAATCGGTGTTTGACGTCAGGGAGCATCCTTGTATCTTCCTGTGTTTTTGTGTCAAGGTATTGTCTATTTATAGGAAGAGGAATGGAAGGGTAGCTGGTATGGCAGAAATCCCTGTTATTGGTTATTCAGCAGAATGTACCAAGATCACTGTGAAATTTGTAAATAGAAATACAAAAAAAGTAGCAAACTTTTGAACATCCGTATTGTAATATAAAATCTTGGAAAGCTATATGGCTTAAGATCCTTGTTACTTAAGAGTGAATTTATATTCTAGCTTTTTATCTTTAGTGATTGGTCTTTTTTAATTGTTAGTTTTTGTGTGGGTTGGGAGTGGAATGAATGAGGAAGCATAGAGCTAAATCGCGTTAGTGGGGATTTTGTCTTGTGTGCATCTTCCTTGGATAGAATGGGAATTGTTGGTTTTGGATGGGGGTCATGTTTCAGTAAAAATCTATCTATTTTAGGGAAATATTTAGCTGGTTTTGCTGATTTTGATAACAAATCACTTGGGATTTTATTGGCACCTTGACAGCCTTGGAAAAACCATTCAAGAAGTAGATTGATACATTACAAAGATGACTAGGTTTAGATTTTGTGGCTAGATCTTACTTTCCCCAGTATCTCTGGTTTACTTTAAAGACTACTAACTCTCTGCATCACATCTCTTCCACTTGGCTCTCCTAAAGCTTTGATTATCTCATTGCGACTGACTTTTTTGTTCTTATCATATAATGCAAAAACTTCCTAGGCTGAAGCTCATAGATTTTAGCTGATTTACTGCTGGCTTTTGCAACATTGCATCATGTCCCCCCTGGATCTTGTTCAATGAGCGGTCTCAGTACCACTGTTCATTAGCCGTGGTCATATTAGCTACAATTCAACCCAGCTGTCATTTTGTCACACTTGGAATGGAGTAAGCTACATATATAAAAAATAATACATTTGACATTTTATTTAACTAAGCAAGTCGGTTAAGAACAAATTCTTATTTACAATGAAGGCCTACACCGGTCAAACCCGGACGATGCTGGGTCAATTGTGCGCCGCCCTATGGGACTCCCAATCACGACCAGGTGTGATAGTCTGGAATGGAACCAGGGTGTCTAGTGACTCCTCAAGCACTGAGATTCTGTGCCTTAGACCGCTGCACCACTCGGGAAACCACGGATTGAGTCAGTGGATTCATTCCTGTTCTGTGTGAAGTTGAATCCATTGGGAGATTATTGCATATGCTATTATGTCATGTGCTTTAACTACGGTAACAGCTGGTGCTAAAAGTAACACACGTTTCAGAGTGTAACGTAAAACTCTTGTTGCTTGAAACATCTCACCTCAGTCCCCTAGTTGGTTCAAAGGATAACAGTGTATGGTTGTGGTCAAATGGCAGGAATACAATCCTGGTTCCAGTTCTGTTTGCATTTAGAGCAGTACATGTAACCTAACACAATGTGATTGTGGAGGCTATTCTGAAACCTGTACCCCCCCATCCACTTGTCTATGGAGTCAAAAGGATTTCCCCTTTTCTCTTGACATTGGCAAGATATTTTAACACAATGAATGACATCCTCCCCATTGCCTTTTAAAAAAAGATCTGTGTTCTGTTCTTTGGTTTCATTTGAGGACCTTGAGTGAAGTGAAAAGCCCAAATCGATGCCCCATCGATGCCATTCCTAAAACAAGTGTGTTCTTCCTGCTCTTAAAGGAATTCATCCCACCAATGTGCCTTGTCTGACTTACAAATCCACAGTCTGTAATATTCCCCATTTCTGCATCTCTACTAAACTACTGATTCCTTAATCATACATGTTGTTGCAAGGGGAACAATTCTGATAATTGTGACTGATTTTGTTGCAATGTCTTACATCTGTCGTGAAACATTTCAAACAACTTACCATTCATGAGTATGGTTAATAAAGCTCAACCTGTCTTCATTGTACGTGTGACATTTATTTAGACAGAAGTCCTGAATTTGGAAAGTATTTCTCTCACAATGCCTTTAACGTCTTAAATCCTATATGTTGGCAGATGAAGTTGACTTGATTTCAGGGAGGAAAGAAAGAGTACATCTGGCTTCTTCACCTGTGGGGTCGTATGACGGGGTGCGGAGGCATATTTCTGTCTGTAATAAAGCCTTTTTGGGAGGAAAAACTCATTTTGATTGGCTGTGCCTGGCTCCACAGGGCCCTTTCCCAGTCATGTGAAATCCATAGATTAGGGCCTGATGAATTTATTTCCATTGACTGAATTCCTTATGAACTTTAACTCTGTAAAATCTTTGAAATTGATACATGTTGCGTTTTTATATTTTTGTTCAGTATAGTCATCTGCATCAATCTGGGTTGTTTTCAGGAGGTTACATCATACTCAATGTTGCAGATGGAAATGGCATGAATAGATATAGCTCTTTGTTTTGTTACTGTGACACTCTGTTCTACATAGCCTAATGTTTCTGAACTAAGAACATTCCACAAGGTTGTGCCGGGATTCTATTATAATAACCAAATACCCTATTCTCTTTGCAAAAGGTAAGCAATAATTTACCACCTGGTTTTTAATAAGAATTATAGAATTCACTGGATTGTATGCGAAGCAGTAATTGTTTCAAAACATCTCCTGCCATGTCACTGATGCATCGAGAAACAGTGTTGTTTGATGAAGTCATTGTCTGTATAGTTATTTTGGCCTTTTCCCCCAGCATTGTCCCAGCCATATCCGCGGCAGCAGGAAGAATTAAGTCCTCCACAATAGTATGGGGCTTGCCTATCCTAGGCACTCGGTAGCTCACCATATAAGATGCTTCTAGCACCTTCTTATTAATGGTATCTGTTGCATCAGATTCACAACTGTCAGTGTCCATGCTAGCTGGGCTGACAACAAATGTAGAATTACTGATGCTAGCATTGGATGTGCTCGTGGAAGCAGAACAATTTCTGTCGTTGACAGGTGCAGGTGTAGTACTACTGGTAGTAGCAGTATTACCAGTAGAGCTGGTATGTGTCGGGCCTTACTTTTATTTAACAATTTATACATTTTCTAGCAAAAGGAATGAGCAGCAGCTACGTTTGGCTACATACGGACTGTTAGTTGAATTCCCGCGAGAGAGTAACGGTTAATGTGATTGGGCTAACTGTATTTGACATTACGATGTTATTTCGCTGAACACTAGATGGTTTAATTTTATTTTTGGCAGTGAAACGAGGCTACTCAAGCGAGAAAAAAACCTCACCCAAATGTATAGCCCCGTTGGAAAAAAGAAATGGACTGTTTGAAAATGTGAAGAAGAAATATAAATAAATAAATGTTTTTAAAATGTGAATTACATTTTTATTTGGCGTACCCCCGATGGCATTCCAGTTTGGGAATACCTGCATTACATGATCACTACAGTAGCCCCACATGGCTATAAATAAATGATGAGATTATATGGCCATTAAATAACACATCATAGCTTGGCATATTTAGATTGGGGAATAGGCCTAAATCATATTAACTTTCTATTTTGCAGCTCAGGAGGTTATTCTAAACTAGGCTCTTCTGTGTCTTAAAAGTCATTTGCTGAAGGCCAAGCCTATACTACGCCAGCTACTGGTATAACATCGTTATCGAATGCCGTTCTACAACAAGCTCTAAACTTTTATTTAGGAAATTAAACCGGAAATTGCAAAGCAACTCTAAAGTCTGGGCTAGAGTTGCTTGATTGACTAGCTACGTTCAGTTCATGTCCTTTGTGGAGGCCGCATCCCTGACGAAAGTTTGTACATATAAAAAAGATCTGTAAGCGAGTAAAGTGAGATGTAAAGTAAGAATTGATTTTCATAGTTGTAACATTTACAGAACTAATTTAACGGTTACTGCATGGCTTTTCTTACTATCCTAACAACTATCCTAACAATTTACCTATGGGTTTTCTTATGATTCTAATGATACGTACGTTCAACATTGTGGCAGCTATCTGGCTCCATGTTATGTTTTTCTCCCAATGTTTGTCGCTGGTCAATCATAATAAAGTGTTGTTGCAAATAGGTATGTTTCATTTTACACGCACAAGTAACAAACCGCAACCACTGTGTTACAAAACTTAGCTAATGATATTGTTCTGGTTGTTCAAGGTCGACATATTTCCAGATTGTTGCTCCCACTTGAAAAGCAAGGAAGAAATACTTGGCTTCTCTTCGACATTTTGATATGTTAAGGGCCTGTGACTCACTTAGTGCTGAGCGATTAGTGCTTTTTGAGGTCGTTTCGGTTTCGGTTAAATTATTAAAATCACGGTTTTCGATTATTTGGGTTGAATGCTGTGACACAGAATCAAACCATTAATAAAAGTCCCATGATGGTAGTGAGTTTTGACTGCCCGTTACAGCTTATCACTTATTAACCATAATTATTCACATTACTTTAATCAAATATTTCAGTTGTGTATATTACATTTGTTTTATTTGATGACTTATTTCATTCCAAGTCATCTCATCTCTATAGAACTGCTGCATATGCTGTCTGACAATCATTATTTAGTAGTTATTCAAAGTAAATAAGGCATACTTTTATGACTGCTGAATACCAACTATAAACCACATAGATCATGTATTTTCAGGTAGAGATACCTCGCGAAGCAACAGCTGCTCTATATATCCCCAATCGCGCATTATTCTGCTTCTTCCGTAGCAGACAGAAACACAGACCAGACAATGTTATATCGTCATTGTAGTTAATTACCACGTTTTATGCGCTAAACTATTTAGAATATTGTCCTGTTGGAAACTACAACTCCCTACTACATCGCAGAGTTCAGACTGGATCTGATTTGTCTCTTATTAGTTGTTTAAAAAACGTGTCTCTCAGACCTTTACAACTCGTTCAGGCAGTATTGTAAGACAGGGGGCGCTATTCACCTATTAATGGTCCGCCTGTAAACTACATTCCTTGAGGCTCAGCTGTTGAGGTTGCTATCAGGCATCATCTGTTGTAGGAGGCACATGTCTAGTTTTATGCTGACGGGATACGTTTATTTGTGTATATGACTAGGCCTATGAGTGCCGCTGAGTGTGCGTCCTATTTAAGTGTATGATGCCATTTGCCACCAGTATGTTGTACACTGCCTATTGTAAACACGTAAGAGATGTACAGTTGAAGGCGGAAGTTTACTTACACTTAGGTTAAGTCATTAAAACTCGTTTTTCAACCACTCCACAAATTTCTTGTTAACAAACTATAGTTTTGGCAAGTCGGTTAGGACATCTACTTTGTGCATGACACAAGTAATTTTTCCAAAAATTGTTTACAGACAGATTATTTCACTTATAATTCACTGTATCACAATTCCAGTGGGTCAGAAGTGTACATACACTAAGTTGACTGTGCCTTTAAACAGCTTGGAAAATTCCAGAAAAGGATGTCATGGCTTTAGAAGCTTCTGATAGGATAATGGACATCATTTGAGTCAATTGGAGGTGTATTTGTGGATGTATTTCAAGGCCTACCTTCAAACTCAGTGCCTCTTTGCCTGACATCATAGGAAAATCAAAAGAAATCACCCAAGACTTCAGAAAAAAATTGTAGACCTCCACAAGTCTGGTTCATCCTTGGGAGCAATTTCCAAATGCCTGAAGGTACCACGTTCATCTGTACAAACAATAGTATGCAAGTATAAACACAATGGGACCACGCAGCCGTCATACCGCTCAGGAAGGAGACGCATTCTGTCTCCTAAAGATGAACATACTTTGGTGCGAAAAGTGCAAATCAATCCCAGGACAACAGAAAGGGACCTTGTGAAGACGCTGGAGGAAACGGGTACAAAAGTATCTATATCCACAGTAAAACGAGTCCTATATCGACATAACCTGAAAGGCCACTCAGCAAGGAAGAAGCCACTGCTCCAAAACCGGCATAATAAAGCCAGACTACGGTTTGCAAAAGCATGTGCGAGCAAGGAGGCCTACAAACCTGACTCAGTTACACCAGCTCTGTCAGGAGGAATGCCCCCCCCCCCCCCAAAAAGAAAAAAAATACTGTGGGAAGCTTGTGGAAGGCTACCCAAAACGTTTGACCCAAGTTAAACAATTTAAAGGCAATGCTACCAAATACTGATTGAGTGTATGTAAACTTCTGACCCACTGGGAATGTGATGAAAGAAATAAAAGCTGAAATAAATCATTCTCTCTACTATTATTCTGACATTTCACGTTCTTAAAATAAAGTGGTGATCCTAACTGACCTAAGACAGGGAATTTTTACTAGGATTAAATGTCAGGAATTGTGAAAAACTGAGTTTAAATGTATTTGGCTAAGGTGTATGTAAACTTCTGACTTCAACTGTATTTGCATGTCTTAAACAGCAGTGGATTCATGTAGCATGGTACCAGTATTGGGACACTACGATACCAGATTTTCCTAGGCAAAAAAGAAAAAAGGAAGCAAATTAAATTCTATGGTCCTTTAAAACCTACTTTTGTAAAACGTGTCCTGTAGCTTGCAAAATAAACATGTGACTCCTGATCACAACATAAGCCAGTTTTTTCAAACTCGATTCTCTCCCCAAACTCTTAATACCACTCCTGTTTCTTTTACACCACCCCTTCCACCTCTATCTACCCCGTGACCATTCTGCCATTTCCCCCTCTCCCTCAAATGTGACACCCTCCAAAGCCCCTGATTCAGCCAGCTGTGTTTACGCTCCCTGTGTTTCTCTGGGAGATTCTGCTGACTTCTGCACAGCCACAGCTTATTCTCTCAGCCCCACACCAGATCAATGAGTGACCATGTGTATATACGTTCACATATGTGCATTGTGTCACTGTCAGGCAAGCACATGCACGCTCTGCACTGCAACCGTAGCCTATAGGCTACACACAGGTCTATGTGTTATAGTGTTTGAAGTAGGCTAGCAGATAACTGCATTTTCTCTTTGTTTTGCTGTTTTCCCCACTCAATGGGAAACCATATGTGTTGTGTTTTGATCCTGGTTAGTCCCGACATCATTCCCGTAAGTTCCTTTAGTTGTTTTTCTGAGAAACCCAGGGTTTTAACAGAGTTACACTAATTTCCCGCTAATCATTTCAGAGTGCTGCCCTCTTGACACATGAAAATTGCTTACCTCTCTCTCTCTCTCTCTCTCCCCACACAACACACACACACACGTAAACACACACAAACAGAGGCCTCTACTCTTATGCACAGAACAAAGATCTCATTGACGTCTGACATTTTGGTCTCCCAGTTGACTTTACCTTAGATGTAAACAACAGGGTCAGGAAGTTGAAGCGGCTCAGAGCCTGCTGAAAATAGTCCCATCCATCCCCCATCTCAGCATCTGCAGTTCTACTAGTAGAAACTGCCCCACTTCCTCTTTCGGTGCTCCCCCCTGCCTCACCAAGAAGAGGAACTGCAAGGGGAGATGGTCAGTGGTTAGACTGGAGAGAGTGCAGCAGTACATCATGTATTTGTATTAGAATAGGGACCGTCAGTTAGATTTAACCGCCAATGGTTGGGGGGCCAGAACATAAATACAAATCATTTGTAGGCTGCAAATTGATCACAAGAAGCCCACACAGATATATTTGACTAAAATATTATAATTTAAAACCTTGATTACATTTGTGTACCATAACGTGTCTCTGTGCGTGGGAATATTAGGAACAGATTTCCAAAATCTCTTGGAGCTGATTTCCGTGGGGTTTTTACAGTATTTTATGTCCAACAATGAAGATGATAAAAAAAATTTAAAAAATTGCTCAGAAAACTTGAGGGGCCCAAAAAACCACTCACAGGCTGCCAGTTGGTGAACCCTGTTTTAGAGGCTTGTTTCCACTGCCCTGTACTTAATAATTCCTGGAAACGACATCTCTGCACGTTTAGAGCAGGGCGATATGTAAAAAAAATCCATATTGTGATATATTTCCTGAATTCATGCGATACCGATAAATAGAACTATACAGTTATAACAATGTGCACTGCCGTTTTATTTTATTATCCTTTAAAGTACTACTACTAGTTTGATGGCTGTAGCCATCATTTGTCCCATTAAACAAACTTATTTCATTTCAAACTTCACATTTCTGTAGTATAGGCTACTTATCATAATGAACGATATCAGCAAAATGCCTGCGATAAGTGATCGGTATGGTCGGTGTCAATCATTTTTGGTATATCTTCCCAACTCTAGTGTCTAGTGTCTAGTGTGTGTGTGTGTGTGTGTGTGTGTGTGTGTGTGTGTGTGTGTGTGTGTGTGTGTGTGTGTGTGTGTGTGTGTGTGTGTGTGTGTGTGTGTGTGTGTGTGTGTGTGTGTGTGTGTGTGACGTGCGTACGTGCGTGCGTGCGTGCGTGCGTGTGTGGAGAACAGAATGGTGCCTTCAAACAAGGGTGTTACATTTAGTCCCCCATTGACCTTCCCTTTGGCTACAAGGTATTTTTACATTCATTATGGAACTCCTTAGCAGCCACTTTCCAATACTCTTGGATGGCCTCCTTTCCTCTCGCTCTCTTTTCCTTCATGACAGCTAACAGATGAAAGGCTTGATGGATTCTCACCAGATGAATGTCACCTATCCAATGTTTTCAGAGCAGTGACAGAGTGAGTGGAGATGAAATAACAACCCTATTTGGGCATAGTGAATATCTGCCCATTTGCAAGTGAGTTAAAGATGCGCTCTCGAACTTTTGTATAATTTCAGCCAGTAGTTTTGAAAGTGGCGCTCACGATCAAATTCTGTACTACATCATCCATTTTGTATATATGTTACGTCCTGCAAAAAACATTATACATTTTTTTGGTGCAATTTGTATGATATGTTACGAATCCATTTGATGCTATACATTATGAATTTGTTGTGCTTAAGATCCTGGACTGCATCTTTAAATATAGACTCTAGTAATCGAGAGGGATTCATAAGAGTTACTGATGACTGATGTATTTTGGAGGACAGAGGGGATGAGTTTCATTAGTCATTGCTCTGATCTATGTGGCATGACAGCGGCAAGACAATCATTTGTCCCATTTGTTGACATAATGGCGTTACTGTCTTGAATAAGTTGTGAGAGCAGAACTGGGAAGCAGTTTCTGGGAAGCAGTTCGGTCTTTTCCCATAAATAGAACCGCGTCGGCCCTCGCCTCCCAAGCCACATGTAACAAACACAATACCCATAAATACCCATGGAGAAAACAGAAACCACGCTGAACGGTTTTCCTTCATGTCGTCCCTTGTCATCACATAGTTTTCTTGGTCGCCATGTGCAACACAGGTTGGATGACACTCCAGATCGATCTCCCTAGTGGCGGTTCTGCATTTGGGCCCCATCTAGTAACATTTCCTCAGCGTTGTGCCAACATTTCTACTAGTGTGTTGTTCCATGTCATGTGTCGGGTGGTCTGGCTTTGGTGTCCATATGGGGAGGTTGAGTGAAGTACGTGCCTTGGAGGAGACATTGACAGTGATCGGTTTATTTGGATTGCTGGACTCAGCCCATTCTATTTAGTTCTAGGAGCAGAAACTCAGCCAAAAACATATTTCATGGAAACACAGACCCCATGAAATGGTGTCACTTGCTGACATATTCTCAGTGGGTCCTTAGCTCTACAAACAATCAGATTAGTTTTCCTGATCTTTTAAATTCCATTTTCCGGTGTATGTTTTGGTTGGTCCCAAGAGTTACGAAATGTTTTAAGCCTATTTTCAGGGAGGGGGCTCCAGACTGGTTATTATTAGTTGTGAACTCACTTCCTGGAACTACTGGCTATAGCATATAGTACAGTATGTGGACTCCACTTGGTAGCAACACACAGTGGTATGAAACCTGGAGTCCATCTGTGTCTGCTATGATGTCTTTATCAGGAAGCTAGGCTCACTCTTTCCTGTGCTACCCTCCAGGGTCCTAATCATTTAAGTGCACCAGAACAAAAAAGTTCACATAGAGAGCCTGCTTCCCAGTTTTGGCCTGTTTGCTTCCATTTCGTGCCTAGTGAATAAGACCCTGGTATTTAGACTAGCCTTATTCAGAGTGATGCATGCCAAGTTGTTATTGTCTGGAGCCCCTCATCCTTCTTTGCTTTAATATTGTGACAGTACACAGATCTCTTCTAATCAAAGATTTTCAATCCAGGAAGTTGAGGTAACGCAATCTGAGGCCAGTCAACTTCTTCAGGATCGGTGTCCCTTCCATGGGACGGTTGAGCTAACGTAGGCTAATGCGATTAACAAGCGGTTGTAAGTAACAAGACATATCTGATATTGTCAGAAACCTTACATTCTTGTTAATCTAACTGCACTGTGCAATTTACAGTAGCTATTACAGTGAAATAATACCATGCTATTGTTTGAGGAGAGTGCACAATTTTGAACATGATAAGTTATTTATAAACAAATTAGGCACATTTGGGCAGTCTTGAGTCAAACTTTTGAACAGCAATGCAATGGTTCATTGGATCAGTCTAAAACATTGCGGGGCGCTGCTGCCATCTAGTGGCCAAAATCTAAATTGCACATGGGCTGGAATAATACATTATGGCCTTTCTCTTGCATTTCAAAGATGATGGTACAAAAAAATATATAAAAGAATGGTTGTTTTTTTCTTTATATTATCTTTTACCAGATCTATTGTGTTATATTCTCCCACATTCCTTTCACATTTCCACAAACTTCAAAGTGTTTCCTTTGAAATGGTACCAAGAATCTGCATATCCTTGCTTCACGGCCTGAGCGACACGCAATTAGATTTGGGAATGTCATTTTAGGCGAAAATTGAAAAAAAGGTGCTTAATAACGTATGAATTGAGACCTGGCCAGCCATAGCAAACCCCTGACAACTATACTAGGGGTATCTAAAGTGTAGACTAGTTGATGGCATTTCACAGCCCCCTTCAGCACAAAAGTGCCCCTCTGTTCTGTCCCTTATTTTGGTTTCTATAAAAAGGCCAGGTGTGTGAGTTTAACCTGTGCCTACACCCTCTTGTAACCCACCTCCATGTCTCCCCCTCAGACACACACACACTCAACCCTCCTGAGGGTCTGTTGCCTTGACGTGCCAGATGAGTTACCTATGGCTTTCGGTAAAAATAACCCCCAGCGCTTCCCAGCCACGGGCC